>NC_090232.1:59883379-60005879 GCF_024489055.1 Chanodichthys erythropterus | reverse complement strand
ACCATAGCTCAAAATGGGGTGTAAGTTGTACCCCTGGGGCGCAAGAGCTGCCCAAAGTTGCCCCATAGACATACTATGGTGAAGCCGTGCCCATGAACCAGGAAGTAGTGTGTTTTTCCTACTATGGGAAATTACATAGGGATTTTGTATTGAACATAGCTCTGGAACACAATGACATAGAGACAAGGGGGTGGGCTCATTTCACTCAGGTGACCAATCAGTCTCTCAGGATCATTAAGAAGCTATCAAGCCACGCCCTAGCAACCATATAGAGCACCATAGCAACAAGTTCCATAGACTTCCATTGAAAAAGATCAAAGGAATATCTTTGGATAGGAGTGTCGTACAAACATGAGGGTGGGCTCATTTGACTCGAGGCAGCAAACGGCCAATCACGAATCACCTTAAAGACATCATAGCCACGCCTTAGCAACCATTTAGAGCACCCTAGCAACCCAAAGCATAGGCAGATATCTTCACATCTGAATATCATAGAGGCATGGGGGTTGGTTTATATCAGTGGTTCTCAAACTTTTTTCCCAGTGGTCCGCACAATGGTCCAAGTGCAGGTCTCACGGTCCGCATATAATTTGCATATGACGTCACCAATGCAAACCAATCAGATTTAATGTTATGGTATTAGCAGATAATACTATTATTATACTAAGATGTTGCACACAATAAATAACAAATAAAAACTAACTTACTGACATTAGCTTTACAATAATAATCAGTAATGCTCAATGAACACACAAACTGTATATACAATCACTTTAAGTTGCTATTTAATTCTGTATGACTGTATGACTCTCTTCAACAGCATCGCAATAGTCACCAAACAATCACATAAACGCCTTAATAAGCAAATGTTACTCAGCTCTTTTTACAAACAACACTGAGCGCACTGTAGGCTAATTACAATCTCTGACGATATCAAGCTTTCTGTCATGTCGCAATCCCTAGCGCAGCATCGGATCCGCGAGCGCGCGCAGAGTTGGGCTCATCCAGCCGCGGGTGCGCTGATGCGGTTATTTTACTGATTTAAAATACATCAAACAAACACATCGAATTCACAGTTCAGTCTTCTGAAATTGTAGGTTTTGCTTGTCAAGTACTTTACTACAGAGCAAACAGGAAGGCTGCCCATCTCGCTCATTAGGCCTATAACAGCAAACTGATTCTTCCATTCTTCTTACCTTTACTGCTGATGTTTATTATTATTATTATTGTGGTCGGCATATCGCGGGTAGCATTTACATTTGTGACGGGCCGCAGGTTGAGAACCACTGCTCCACACCCATTCAAACGCTCGCTGCGTCGCGCGACTCATATGTCATGGCAACCGAATCACTGAAGAAAACTTTAAATATCTCGCCTTCGCTTTAATTTCGGACCATCTCCAAAAAGACATAAAACACTAAACAAATGATTTTGACATGCGTTTTTCAAAGTAAGAAATCCAGATTTTTAATCCCTTACACACAGTTACTGCTGTTGAAATACGAAATGGAGGCGGGTCCGGATTGAATTCCCTCCGGGTCCGGACCCGGACCGGAGTCCGGACTTTGAGAAGTGCTGGTTTATATCATTCATACTGGCAAGCAGCCTTTGGTTTATCATTACTGGCCACTGCCAAGCCACTCCCTAGCAACCAAACAGAGTACCCTAGCAACCGTTTTGCAAGATCTATATCTCTGCATCAGAACATCATAGAGACATGAGGGTTGGTTTATAATGTCAAGCAACCTTTGGAGTATCATCACTGGTAGCTGCCAAGCCACTCCCTAGCAACCAAATGGAGTACCCTAGCAACCGTTTTGCAAAATCTATATCTCTGCATCAGAACATCGTACAGACATGGGGGTTGGTTTATATTGTCAAGCAGCCTTTGGAGTATCATCATTAGAAGCTTCCAAGCCACTCCCTAGCAACAAAACGGAGTACCCTAGCAACCATTTTGGAAAATCTATATCTCTGAATCAGAACATCGTACAGACATGGGGGTTGGTTTATATTGTCAAGCAGCCTTTGGAGTATCATCATTGGTAGCTGCCTAGCCACTCCCTAGCAACCAAACAGAGTACCCTAGCAACCGTTTTGCAAAATCTATTTCTCTGCATAAGAACATCGTAGCGACATGGGGTTTTTTTTATATTGTCAAGCAGCCTTTGGAGTATCATCACTGGTAGCTGCCAAGCCACTCCCTATTAACCAAACAGAGTACCCTAGCAACCGTTTTGCAAGATCTATATCTCTGCATAAGAACATCATAGAGACATGGCAGTTGGCTCTTTTGACTCATGCTAGCAATCTGGACTTCCAACATGCTACACATGCTAGCAATGAATAGCTACATGCTAATAGTGATTAGCCTAATGTTAAATCTAACTACTAAACTAAAACTTAAACTTTTAAACTGAAAACTCTCAAACTTCACACTTTTAAAACTACTTCAAACTTTCTGGACCGGCTTTTTCAAGCCAACTGAAAGTTTGTCCTCAAACTTTTTTATCTAGTTATTATTCTTCTTCTTCTGAGCCAAATTTTAGACTGCATCTCCTCCTAGAGCTTTAAAGCTACAACCACCAAACTCGGCCCAGACCTTCAGACTGTTCTGACTCGAGTTGCTATATCTTTTCAGACTGATCCGACTTACGGTTTTCCTAAAAATGCTGATCAAACTTGGAAAAACTCCCATAGACTTACATTGAAAATCTGAACATTCCATCAACCTTCAACTGTTAAATTCAAATCAAAACAAACTGAAGCCCATTAAACTCAATGAAGCTTCCATTCTGTGTACTATTACTGAGCCATTCAAACTCATTCAAACTCGTCCAAACTCATAAACTAACTAACTAACTTTCTAACTAACTATATAATTATCTATCTAACTCAAATTCAAATCAAAACAAACTGAAACCCATTAAACTCAATGAAGCTTCCATTCTGTGTACTATTACTGAGCCATTCAAACTCATTCAAACTCATCCAAACTCATAAACTAACTAACTAACTTTCTAACTAACTATATAATTATCTATCTAACTCAAATTCAAATCAAAACAAACTGAAACCCATTAAACTCAATGAAGCTTCCATTCTATGTACTATTACTGAGTCATTCAAACTCATTCAAACTCATCCAAACTCATAAACTAACTAACTAACTTTCTAACTAACTATATAATTATCTATCTAACTCAAATTCAAATCAAAACAAACTGAAGCCCATTAAACTCAATGAAGCTTCCATTCTATGTACTATTACTGAGTCATTCAAACTCATTCAAACTCATAAACTAACTTTCTAACTATCTGACTAAATTACTAACCATCTAACTAACTATCTATCTAACTAACTAACTATCTGACTAACTATATCTACACACACTCACTCACACTTACTTACTCACACATTATCTAGCTTTTAAACTACTAAACTGAAACTTAAACTATTTCAAACTAAAAAGCTTCAAACTTCAAGCTTTTAAAACTACTCCAAACCTTCTGGCTAGGCTTTTTCAAGCCAACTTAAAGTTTGTCTACGAACTTTACTCATCTAGTTGTAACTATGATTCTAAAACCAGAATTGCTTCATGTGGCTTTGGATGAAAGATACATCACCTGTTCATATCAGCAAGAGTTGTTGTGTAAGCTTTTTGTTATCATTCTTTGTCAGTTTAATATATTTATCAGGTATTTTCCATTAAATACAGTATAAAATGGTTTCAGCATTTCACTCTGTTGGAAGGTTGCAGCTAAAGTTAAGATACAGTACACAGTATGAATGATCATACCCCCCGAAACCCAATTTAGAAATCTTTATATCTAAGACATATTTAGTTTTTTTTGTTGTTGTTTTTGTATACTATCATGGGTAAACAGATACTGTTTAGTGGAAGTATAATGATAATGTAGCGGTGAACTACTATGTGTTCTCATTTTCCCCCAGCAGCTACAGCTCCATAAAAATAATAAATCAAGTTAATATAGTATCTAATAAGGACATATAATAGCCTAATAATAATGCAATCAATCAGTCAATAAATAAAGTTTAACTCACTTGCATAATAATAGTAAATACTATAGTGTTTTGGACCATACTATAGTAAAGTGTAGTATACTGTATACATTATACTATTTACAACACTTTTTTAATGAATGCTTCAGTATACAGTGTATTAACTATGATGAACTGATAAACTGTAATAAATACTGTATAGGCTACTTTAGTTTTTACTACAGTAAACTCTAGTGTATATTGTAGTAATATACCCTATAGTTGTAGAAAACTATAGTATTTGGGTAATTTGTTTATATTACCCTCAACAACTATAGAATTACCACAGCAAATTAAAGTACTATACTATAGTATGGTTCAAAAACACTATAGTATTTACTATAAATTACCAGAGTATTTTTTTCATCTGGTCCAAGCCATGTCTAATCATTTTACAACAGATGACATTCGAGGTTACACTGTAATAAGTAAAGTCCCGCCCCACGACTGACAAAAATCAAAAGTGTTCACGTGAGCGAAATAGAAGATTGAGCGCGAGTGTGGGGAATGACGCGCGTGCTGCGAATCTTGTCCGAGCACGCGAGGGCTTGATCTGCGCGCAGAGGAGATGTCATGCGCACGCGCGGATTTAAAATGAGCTCGCGGGCTCCCGTTTCCTCGCGTGCAGATCTGTAATCCTCTCGCGGAAGTGATTTACTGCGCGCGCAAGCATCAATTGTGCGCTCGGTCATTAATGGCATTAAAATGCCGCCATACACCTTAATCTGCACATTTCCACCCACGGCCCTGTCATTTTGTTTTCGTAAGCGAAAACGGTGTACGAGTTCTAAGGCCATGGCAAAAGTTCGAGCAAAGCGTGCTAACTGTTCTGTCGTTGGCTGCACAGACAAGAACAGAACGCTGTTTAGAGTCTCGTTAGCTTGAATAGCCTGCAAGTTGATCCTAGGAAGCTCGATTGCTAAAAAAGGTTTTCTGTCCGCACAATATTTTGGAAAAAATATTAGACTATTCACAGCATTTGATAGCAATCATAAACATTAGCCTTGTGCGTATGGCTCTGTTTGGCACACAGGTACGCTGTGTTTAGTGGTCATCCATACGGGTTTTGTAGAAAAGATTAACATGACTGCACATGCTAGTCGAGGAGTTGAATTAACTCCACAGCAACTACATAAATTTGTCCACTAACCATTCAGAAATGTCCAGTTGCATTCTAATAGTTGTAACTTCTACCTGAGTCTCTCCATCAGTGTCCGACTCCGGTTTGTAAGGCTGAACACTGTTACTGACAATCGTCATTTTGGCTGCGTGTGAAAAGTCTATACATAAAGTCTATACATAGTACAGCATGCTCTACATAGTGTGAAGTTAAAGACACTAACATGCTCACTGTTATTGGACTTGGAAATGGTAACGAAAACTAAAACAAAAATTAACTAAACTTAAATCAAATTAATTTTTAGTTTTGGATACAATGGTGTATTATAATACCTAAAAAGCTGACAGCATTCTTGTTTATGTGATATTGCTTAATTTAATTTCAAAGAACATGTGATGTTACAGGCTGCCGGCTGGAGTTTTAATTGTGGGTCTGCAGAAGCTGGGGGGTGAGACCATGCATGACAAGAGGCGACGAGAAAGACGAGAGTTATATGAGCTGAGAGTTGCTGAATGGTTAGTTCCACCAAAAGAAGAGAATCTTTCTAAATGTAAAAATTTTATAAACGGTCACTTATTCTTTTGAACAGTTAATTGAGTTGATATCTCCATTGCAGGAATGCTCGTCTAAAGCTTACAGATGATCTTGCTGGAGAAATGATGACTGAGAAACATCAGCACACTGATAATGACCTTCAACGAATAGAGGAGCTGCTCAGTCAACCAAGGAATGAGAAAGGGCCAAAGGCAGTAACAGAGACTTAAGTGTTAATTGAAAAAAACACTTTTTTGTCCCCAAGTTTGTTTAATCCTGAATCAACAGCATGTAAATAAAAATAATTTGCTTAACATTTTCTAGGATGTAATGTGTTCCTGGTACCTCCTCCCAGTATTTGTGCAAATCACTATCATTATTAACACTCCAAGTATGTTAACCCTGAAAGGAGGGAAACTCTGGATTTTCCATTTCAGAATGGGAGGTATGTCGAACCCGAGAAAGTAGGGTAAGTCAAGCCCGTTTCTGAAGAGAGGTAACTTATACTCAGAGTCAGTTACCATGGTAACTTACTCTGTGAAACTAACCTGGTCGCGAGCAGGTTTTCTTCTGTAAACCCAGAGTTTCTTTCGGTCTCCTCCCCCTTTCTAAAGCACAAGCGATGTTTAAATAGCTCATTCATTCATTCATTCATTCATTCATTCACTCTGCAAAAAAAAAAAAAAAAAAGTTTTTTTGTCTTATTTCAAGTACAAATATCTAAAAATTCTTAAATCAAGATGGATTGTCTATATACAGTAAGAAAATGATAGGCCTATAAAATATTTAGTCTTGTTGGGGGGATCTAAATTAAGTGCATTTTACTTAAGTAAACATATCTGCCAGTGTGGTAAAAATAATCTTAATGCAAATGGAAAACAAGATTATTAGGAGCGTGACATGATTGACCGGGTTCAAATCCTTCTTTTGCCGAGCTCACTCTTCTCCCTTTTCGCATCACATATCACATCAAAAAGGCATTTATTTTCAATAAAAATTTAGAAAATGTTCTAAAAGTGGAAGTAAATTGCCTAATGAGTGTTTAATAATTATAAAAGCATTTACTCTCCGTTATTATTGCATCCTCTTAATGTACAACAATACTGAGGTGCAAATAGTATGTATCTGCCAGTATAAAATATAAATAGCTACTATTTACACTTATTGCAAAGAACTGCTACTTTTAGCCTACATGGTGAATGGAACATAATTTGCAACAAAAAAAGCACTTAAATATATATTTATTTGTTATTATTATTTTTTTAATTTTTTTTTTTGTGGGATAGTTCACCGTTCTGCCAGTTTTCACCTCTGATATTATAACAGTGATAAGCATTAAACTTGCATTGACTCTGAAGCATGTGGATGTCTTTTTGTTGGGTGCTGTTGCCATGCGGTGAATTGTAATATCGGAGCTCCATTGGTCATGGCTTTTCATAGTCGTGGTGCACGTGCTTAACTCAGAGTAAACCTACTCAGAGTTGATTGAACTAGCTCAATTCAGCTGTTCTGAAACAGAAAACTCAGAGTTTCCCATCTCAGGGTAAGACAACTCAGAGTTCAAATTTTAAATGCAAAGGATGGTCACACCAAATATTGATTTTCTTTAGTTAACAGAAGTTGATAAAATCTATTTATGACAGTATTATTGAAAGCATCCTCATTTTACAGCATTTTTACACAAGTGCTTAAAACTCTTCACAGTACAGTATCTTTGCAGGTCGGCTTCTTCAAGCTTCTTGGAGACACGGCCACAGTTTTTCTGGATTTAGTTTGTCTCAGTTTCATCTGTTTCTTCATGTAATCACAGACAGATTCGATGATGGTGAGATCAGCGGCCGTATGTATAAAGCTGCTCAGAGTAAAATTTTAGTCTCAAGTGTGTCAAAATTCTAAGAATTATATAATTTTACTCTTATTCCTAGACTTAAATAAGTATGATTCATAAAGGTTCCTAAGTGTCAAGACTAGGTCTTAGCTCATAAATTATTTAAGAGAGACATGGAGACATGCTTCCCCATGGAGATATAATGTATTGGAGTTATATGATGACATGGAGTTAATAAAACAATATAAACTTGATTGACAATTCTTTATGTAACTGACCTAATAAGAAATGTAATAATTTTAAATAAATGTAATTTAATAAATATTAATTTTAATTAATATTTATAAATATTAATATTAATAAATAATTAATACGTTTAATACATTTTAATGACTTTGAATAAACTTTTTATAACTTTAAGTGTAACAAATTACTGTGTGCTACATTCTACTCATTGATGTTTGATGTTATCCTCATGAGGGTAGTTATGGTCAAATTACTCTTCAACAATACAGCATATTGAGCAGAGATGATGCCTTGAGCTTGCCAGCTGCTGGGTTTGATCTCTGTAAACAAGATGTGACAACAGCTGGGTCTCTCAGATGAACAGTAATGCCTAGCACTTTCTGAATGTATGACAGAGATTTATATAGCCACTGTATTAAGAGGAAAGGCAAATTCCAGAGACAGACAGCTTACTCTTCATATTCCAGATAAGGCAATTTCTGGCTGTGTAAAAAATGGCTGTGGACCAATATAAATTTAAATATTTATATAAAAAGCATGTTATGAAGTTCACAACCAAATCTGTTACATTTTCATTACTTGCTCAAGCAAAGAATGTTTTGATTAACTAGAGTGCAGTTACACATTCAAGTTAATAATATTAGGAGGAATTTATGCAGCCATCTGATGACTGGAAAAAGCTTGTGAAAATGTATTACTCATACTACCCAATACTCCAGTCAAACTGAATCATTACAGTGAGAACATTCCCAGCACATGCATTTCTTGTCATTTTAATAAAATGTAACATTCATTGCATTCGAGGGGCAGCCTACAGAACAAGATTCCTCAGTGCTTGGTGTGCCTCTGTCACTGTCTTTATTGTGGTAGACCAATAGCAACACCATGAGTACAAATGATAAATTGCAACCTAATCCACAAGGACCTTGGTAAGAAGCACTGTCCATTCAAGTTTAAAACTATTATTACTATTATTTAAAAAAAAATAAGGTGGAGATATAATAGAAAATTGAATAATTCCAGTGGGTTTAGTATTTGCACCTTTGTTTCAGGTCTTAATCAGGTCTCCTCTGATGGAGTGCAACTGGTTAAAGCAGAACTAAGTAACTTTTTTTACCTTCATAAATAGTCCTTAAGATGGTTAATTGACTTGTAGTGGTGTGTTTGAGGCGTGCACTAACCCCCTCTGGCATGTCTACGCCAGAAAACAGCACTTGCAAGTTGAGCTGTGCTGACCTGACACAATCTTGCCTCATGTTCACGTTCATGCAAGAGTGACAAAATGCTTTACGGTAATTCAAAAACAGTGTATATATTATGACTTTATAAGACAATTTCGAAAATTACCCACCTCCATCGAGATTTCTTGTACTATATTTGCAAAACTATTGCGCTGGTGAGCGTTGTAGTCGTAGTCCAGAGCTGGGCTAGTAGTGATACCCTGCACCTTGTGTCAAAAGTATTTATGGCCCCTTTGATTGATGACTTGACAGGTGTAACCTTTTGCCCTTCCGTTTCCGGACTGTGTTTATGACAGGAAGTGTGACCTTATGCCCTTCTGTTTCCGGACTGTGTTTATGACAGGAAGTGTGACCATCTGTTTCTGGATTGTGTTTATGAGCGTCATATGTTTTTATGTTCAGGAAGTGGAATGGTGTTGAGGGTGTTTATACAGGTGTGGTGGGAAATCTGTCGATTGCATTGGATGTGAAATGGTGTGGGAATGTTTATAACAGGCGGTGGGAATTTGATGATTGAACGTATGAACTTTGACACGATGATATCCGCATTCCGGCACATGTCTGTAAATGAAACAATACAAACAAGATTAATAAATTAGAAGCGCTGTTGTTTCTATGAAACAGTATTAAAGAAAGCATATGAAATAGTGTTTATATGAAATAAGAGGAAATAAACTAAAATTATTATTATTATTATTAAACCTTCATTTGACCAGGAAATAAAACTCTTGAGATTTAAAATATATTTTACAAGAGGGCCAAGACAGACAGCACATTTAATTGAACATATAGCAAAATACAATCATTTACAGAAATACACAAAATCAGTCAAAACAATTACAATCAAATGACTCAGAAACTAGATCCTTTAAAATACCCTTAAAATCATTTAGTGATACCAACCCTTTTAAACATAAAAGAAATAGAAATTATATGAAAAAAAAGTATTTTGAAAGCTTTGAGATGTTTGTTTTCCAGCTTAAAAAAGTACTGATGTTAAATAATGCAGTTGAAATATCAATTTTATCAATTAAGATAAAATAATGTTTTTGAAGCTTTAAGAGATTTTTAACTTTAAGAAAAGTATGAAGATAAATGAAACATATGAAAGGGTTTATATGAAACAGTATTAAAGCATATGAAATAGTGTTTATGAAATAAGATGAAATAAACTGAAATAATTATTATTATTAAACCTTTATTTAACTAGGAAATAAAACTCTTGAGATTTAAAATCTCTTTTACAAGAGGGCCAAGAGGCAGTACATTTAGTTGAACATATAGCCAATACAATAATTTACAGAAATACATAAAATCACTCAAAAAAATTACAATCAAGTGATTCAGAAACTAGATCCTTTAAAATACCCTTAAAATCGTTTAGTGATACCAACTCTTTTAAATGTAAAATAAATAGAAATTATTTGAAAATATATGTATTTTGAAAGCTTTAAAAAGTTTGTTTTCCACCTTAAAAAGTACTAATGTTAAATAACGCAGTTTAAATATCAATTTTATGAATTAAGATAAAATTATATTTTTGAAGCTTGAAGATATTTTTAACTTTAAGAAAAGTATGATGATAAATGAAACATATGAAAGGGTTTATATGAAACCGTATTAAATAGTACTGATGTTAAGTAACGCAGTTGAAATAGTAATTTTATGTAATAAGCTGAAATAGTATTTTTAAGGCAACTTACTAGTTGAGTTGAGATGCATGCAGTCCATTTGCTAAACTGAAAATTAGTTTGTTTCCCGTATTGCTGTGGGCCGGTCCAACTCTGTCTGCGGATGTGATTGGTTTGCAATGTGTCAAACTATTAAAAGTGAGTTAGGGTGGATATAACACCTCCTATGGTTTATTATCGAGGGATGAAAGCTAAATCTTTCTTCCTTCCTTCCTTCCTTCCTGGCACCCCTGACACTGACAACCTGGGAGACACCCCCAAAAAATGACACCTCATTTCTGACGCCTACTGAAGATATTCCATTTGTTTTATTTTGTTTTTATTAAGACTTTTACTCTTTTTCTATTGCATTACATTTTTGTAGTTTACATGACATACCAAACATTTTAATCCTACAGTTTTTAAATTGTTTACTCTAGGCCTGCTCAATGAATCTTGTCAATACCTTCTCTCTATGTTGCAAGTAACAAAAATAAGATTCTAATGAAGAAACAGTCAGATCAAACCATAAGATATATTGTGGTTATGTCCAGACATGTAGGGGTTTCCATGTTTCCACATTTCAAGTAATAAATAGTTAAAATAAATCAAATAAATATATTTTATAAGCTGTTTCGCTCATGGATCAAATTTCGCTCAGTTAGCACAAACACACACAATTGGTTCTATATAAAGGAATTTTTCTCTAGTTTAAATTAAATTAATATAAATAAAATATATAAGACAATGAATAATAACAAATATGTTACTAACATTTATTTAAACCTTTATAGTTATAGTTTTAGCTAAATGAAAATATAAATACAAATAAATAAATACCATAACTTTAAAATGTTAGATCAAAAAGTTCATTCAAAAAACATACACTTCTTTTAAACGATTATAAATAGTATTTACAATAGTATTTATAAACTCTCCCTACAATAAACGTGCTACTAAAACAATGTTAAACATTTATTATAGTTTTTAGTTAAATAAAAGTATAAAAGATCTTATATTTGAAGATGTAACTCCTTAGGCTATATGATGTATATTTATTGAATGCAATAAGTTGAAACATAAACTCTCTCTCACCCTATCTCTCTAACCAATTCTCACACCAAGGTGTGGAATGTGAGACAGTCACAGCAGTGGGGCAGGGAACAATCTGTGGATACTTCCACATGTGGGGATTCCATGTTTTATGGGGGGTTTTCCAAAGACATGATTTTAGTAGTGTAACTGTATATTTTAGCCCATACACAAACACACGACCCTCACAGAAAACTTTCTGCATTTTTACATTTAAGTAATAAATAAATAAATATATTTTAAAAGCTGTTTTTCTTATGGGACAAATTTTGCTCAGGGGTAAAAATGGGTGGTATTACTATACTTTTGGCCACATTTTGTCCACACAATTAAAAGCAAGTCATCTCTATTTTAAATGAAATGATCATAAAAAAAAACATATAAGACAATGAATAATAACAAATATGGTACTAACATTTATTTAACCCTTGTGCATTCAAAAAAAAAAGTTACACTTAGGTTAAAAATGGACAAAAATGTCCATGCCAAAAAACTGTCATAGAAATATGATTTATTAATATTTTTTTCCACTTTCACTGATGTCAATTTTTTAACCAGCATCTGTTCTATCCATAGATACCAAACATTCATTAATTTTAAGAACTTTAACCCTTTAAATGCTGGTTTGTTTACATAATGCCATAGGTGTTTTTTTATGAAAAAATTAAAAATAGTAGTTAATTTTCATAAACTAAATGCTAAGCAGAATTTTTTTTCTTTGCTTATTAGATTCTTGGGTGGGTCAATGAAGAACAACAACATTAATTTTGAGGCATTTATATTTTTTATGTAGTGTCAGATTTTTTACAAAAAATAACACTTAGGTCAATAATGGACAAAAATGTCCATGCCAAAAAACTGCCATAGAAATATTATATATTAATATTTTTTCCACTTTCACTGATGTCAATTTTTTAACCAGCATCTGTTCTATCCATAGATACCAAACATTCATTCATTTTCAGAATTTTAACACTTTACAAATCGGTTTCTTTACATCCTCAGCTTCTAATGCACCTGTGTGCTCAGTGTCAGTGGGCAGCACTATAGAGCTTCCTCTGCTGAGTAACGTCTCTTCAAACAATGAAATGATCAACCCCTCAAGCACCACATATGTATAGGTTTGGCTGTGATGACACCTGTGTGAACTCAAACTTTGTATAAAATCTACCAGACTAAAAAATCACTATTTTCTTGTGGTGAAAACTAAAATAATGTGTTTAGGGGCTTCTGAACGTCTACTTCAAATTCAAGCGTAACTTTTATCTCCGTACAAAAACAATAACAAGTGAAAAAGTGCAATCAAGGGTTAAGATGTGTGTTTGGTCAAAAAGAAGAACCTTAAAGCCTTCTTTGACCTTTTTCATAGTTTTCACATGACCCTATGACCTTGCCAAGGGTGTGACTCATACATGGAGTGGGATTTTTGATTGCCAGTATGATATAATTTCTTTCAAACTAATTACACAAATTAAATTTTCAGTAAACACCTGCAAACTACACTCTGACCTCCTTACCAGTATACCCAATAACTGCGTTATTTTTCAAATTGACTTTATCATAGACTATAATATGCATAAGCAGAAAACTCAAATAAAGCGAGTATTTCTTTTATATGCCAAATTTGAAAATATGGCACAATCTAGTAAAAAATGGTAAAAATGTAAAATTTGAAGCCTTGCCGATAGAATGAATGCCTATTTGCAAATATTGTATCATGTTATAGTCAAATGGCCCTGGGTTAAAAAATTGCAGTTTTAATGGGTTTCAATGTGGACATTTTTGTCCTTAAGATCCTAAGTGTGAGTATTTTTTGTACAGAGGGTAAAATTGATTTTTTGAAGGAAATGAGGGTCAAATATTAAAATTCCAATAAAAATAAACACCTGAGCCAAAATTCATGTAGATGGCATTAACAAAGGCACACTTATAACAAAAAACAAAACTGAAATGGACAAAAATGTCCATAAGGATGCACAAGGGTTAAACCATTTTAGTTATAGTTTTACCTAAATTAAATGTGTGTATATATATATATATATATATATATATATATATATATATATATATATATATATATATATATATATATATATATATACATATAAATATGAAAACAACTTACATTTTCAGAGAGCTGACAAAGTAGTCCTTTATGCAAAGATAAAAAATAAAATAAAATAAAAGTGAAATAAATAGTCGTATCATAAACAAGACACTCCCAATGAAATTATGCTTCAGACCCTCACATGGACGGGTGGAGTCAGACTACATGAGCCTCTGTGTCACAGCATATGTTAAGACTGCCAACTCCTTTCCAGTGAATGTTTTTGTACTAAATTTATTTCAAAGCACAATCTTAAAAGTTCAAAAATGATCTTTTAATTTTAAAAGTTTGTTTAAATCCAGTCTTTAAAGATTTAATAATCTTTTTATCTTTCTGGAAGTCTGCTGTATAAAGATAACATCTGACGAACGATGGTAGAAACGATTTGCTTAAATTTTACCTAAAGTATTATTTTTATTTTTATTAATCAAGAACTGTAAAGTGTTGAAATAAAAAACCTGTACTTAGTTGTCTTAGATCTTTTTTCTCAAAGATTGAAACAGTATTTTCGTCCATGCAACACAAAGTTTTTGAAAAATCTGTATGTTTTTAAGATAAAATCGAATTAAACATTCGCACTTTTAAAAATCCAAATGTTAAGGTGTCTGTGTGTTTGATGCCTCACAACTCTCACGTAACCTCGAACGAGGGCTTAACATTGCTCTTGTTTAGCTTAAGTTGAATCTTTAAGAAATTCACACTTATTCAAACAGAGACCAGGTGTTCCTCTGTGCTGTTCCCATGAAAAAATTTGTCTTGAGTGAATATTTAATTTTACTCGTCTTAATTCGAAGCATTATATTATTTTAAACTTCAAATAAAAAAGTGGTCATATGTTGTCATACTCTTATGGTGTGCCTGAACTCAGCATCTGACATAAGTGCAATACTAGATCATGGCTACTGCAAAATAAGTTACATTCAAAAATTAACTTTCACTGTTGTTAATTTCACTCAATCCATCCCTGTTCACATTACTCAAAAAAAAAACCCCAAAAAAACAAACAAACATGGAACTACATGAGTTGTTTTTACTAAAAATGAGTATTGTCAGGTTTACTTAAGTGTTTGTTCAGTCAACTTAACATTGCTGAGTGAAACACACAAATTAATGTAGACATAACTTGGCAGTGGATCCATAGTTCCTGGCATGCTTTGCAAGGGTCTGCATTAGGAGAGAAAATTTTCCGTTTTTCAGTAAAAGGAAATATGTTGGTTGTTTCAGTCGGTCACGTTCGACGTACGTCAGTAGTGACCGACGAACTGGGATATCGCTTAGAGAGCCCTATCAGCTTCGTGTAAACTAAAACAAGCCAATGGAATCGGCGTGCGATATTTGCATAATGTGCACCGCCTCCGACAGGTGTATATAAATAGGAAGCAGATGCAATCGCACTCTGTCTTTCGCTTCGGAGCCATACAGTGGTGTCCTGTGTTCAGAAGACTAACCTTCTTCGTAAATAACTAAACTGCCTCAGAAGAGGATTCTACAGCAAGCTGTGTGCTGGCAGTTACGGCGCTTCAGCGAGGTCGCGAGCTTCCGAGGAGCCGAGCTATAGCTCTCAACTGCTGTTTTCACAGCAACACGCCTAGAGTGAAAAAGAGTGTGTGTTGCGATTTGGGCCGGTTCCTCGGTGTGCCCAGGGAGTGGTGTACCTGGCACATCGCGTCACTCCCTGTGTGCTTCAGCACGAGCGAGTTGACTGTTTCCCCTTCTAAAAGAGCTTACAGACGAACCCTGACAGTATGTCATTTCGTCTGTGCGTTACTGGGTGCGGTCGTTCCCTGGTCCCTGCTGATGGGCACAATCGCTGCATCTCGTGTTTGGGCGTTCAGCATGCTGAAGCAGCTTTTGTGGATGGTTCATGTTCCCATTGCGGGAACATGACTATCGCGGTGCTGAGGTCTAGACTCTCCTTCCTGAAGTCTCAGGAAGCGGGGGTCCCCTCTCCTATGCCCCGTTCGACTGTTTTTTCCGGCCCGGGCCGGAATGACGGTTTGGCGGCGTATAGGAAGGGTGACCTGAGGATCACGGTCAGGGCTTCCCCGCGGAGCGTTTCCCCGTCTCGTCAGCACTGCAACCCATCGTGCCACCGTTGGTTTCCACTGGGCCCTCTACGGACTGTCCAGCCGTTACCTTTGGTGCGCCGGCAGCGGATCAGATGTCGATCTCTGCGTCGGAAGGCGAGCCAGAGTTCTCGGGGGAGGAAGATCCGGACGCGCTGCCGCCCTCCGGGACGGTAGCGTTGCCCGACTCGGATCCCGAGCTCGCGGCTGTGCTCTCCCGGGCCGCCTTGTGCGTCGGGCTGGAGTGGAACCCTCCACCCTGTCCCGGCCCATCTTGGTTGGATGATTGGTACTTGGGGGGGGGGGGGGGTCGCGCTGGTCAGCCCCAGCGTCCCGCCCCAATGCCTTTCTTCCCGGAAGTGCATGATGAGGTGACCAGGTCTTGGCAAACACCGTATAGTGTTCGTGCCAGGCCTGGTCCCGCGTCCGCCTTCACCTCCCTGGACTGCGGGGTAGCCAGGGGGTACGCGAGGATCCCGCCAGTTGAGCGGTCTGTTGCGATGCAGCTGTGTCCAACGGCCACTGGCTGGCGTGGTGAGCCGCGTCTCCCGTCCCGGGCCTGTAAATTCTCAGCCGGTCTGACTGAGAAAGCTTACAGTTCCTGTGGGCAGGCTGCCTCCGCCCTGCACGCGATGGCCCTTTTGCAGGTCTATCAGGCAAAAGCGTTGTCGGAGATGCCCCAGGAAGGTCCTGACCAACAGCTGCTGGGGGAGCTGCGCGCTGCCACCGACCTTGCCCTCCGAGCAACGAAGGTGACAGCACGCGCTGTTGGTCATGCGATGTCTACCTTGGTAGTCCAGCAACGCCACCTCTGGCTGACCCTGGCGGACATGCGGGATACCGACAAGCAGCGGTTCCTAAATTCCCCCGTGTCCCCGGTCGGCCTATTCGGTGACGTAGTGGAGAGCTTCGCCCAACAGTTCTCCGCTGCACAGAAGCAGGCTGAGGCTATCAGTCATGTCATGCCACGGCGGTCCGCTGCTGCCTCCACCCAGCCTCCCGTGGCTCAGCCTCAGCCCGCTCGTCGCCGAGGGCGCCCGCCTGCATCGTCCTCCGCCCCTGTTAAGCCGGCAAAGCAACAGCCTACACCAGCCAGGCAGCAGGGTGCCGGTCGCGGGCGTGGTGCCCAGCCCGTCTCCGCTAAGCCCGGTGGTAAACGGAAAAGGAAAACACGGCACTGAGACGGGCAACCTGGAGGGGAAGGTTCTCGCTCTTCGGGAGAGAATACCATCGTCTCTCCCACCCCCGGAGGAGGGCCGGGGGGAATTTGTGATGTCTGTCTATCAACCGCCGCTGGCTCCCCAGAGTCCAGCGGTACCCACCTTTTCACAAAAAGAGCAGTTTCCTCAAACTCCAGGTCACAACAGGGTGTGTCTGCCAGTGTGCCAGGCCCCGCCTCGCTGCTGGCAGCCCCCTCCCAATTCGCCAGCAGGCGGCAGTGTGATGGCGCAGACCGCGTCCCGTGCGCCGTCTCCCATGCACACTGCTGCCTCGCAGAGTCCGTCCCCACTCCGGACCGCTCCCATGCCGTCCGAGTCGGGTCCCTCTCTGCCTTGCTGCCCCACCCCCGGTGCGTCTGTGGTGCCTTTGGTCCGGCTGGCTCGGAGTCTGGAGGCGCGGATCACGCTTCCCAGCCCGTCCCGCTTGCTCATTCGCACTATCAGACTCGGCTATGCGATTCAGTTCGCCCGGCGTCCCCCGGTTTTCAGGGATGTCCACTTCACTGTACACTTGCACCTGTTCTCCGGGCGGAGATTGCTGTCCTCCTGGCGAAGGATACAATCGAGCCAGTCCCTCCAGCCGATATGAAGTCGGGGTTCTACAGACCCTACTTCATTGTACCGAAAAAGGGCGGTGGGCTATGGCCAATCCTGGACCGTCCCCAGGATTGGTTTGCAGCAATAGACCTGAAGGACGCGTACTTTCATGTCTCGATTCTGCCTTGACACAGACCCTTCCTCCGGTTTGCGTTCGAGGGTCGGGCATGTCAGTACAAAGTCCTACCCGACATGGTTTTAGCTCTCAGCCGGTTGGGTCTTCAGGTCAACTGGGACAAGGGTCAACTGGGACAAGAGCAAACTCGCCCCCGGGCAGAGGATCTCTTATCTCGGTCTCGAGCTAGACTCGGTCGCACGGACTGCGCGTCTCACCGAGGCGCGTCCAGTCGGTGTTGAACTGCCTGAGCTCGCTCAAGCGCAGGACAGCGGCTCCACTGAAAGATTTTCAGAGGCTCCTGGGGCATATGGCATCTGCAGCCGCGGTCACGCCGCTCGGATTGCTTCATATGAGACCGCTTCAACACTGGCTCCGCGGCCGGGTCCCGAGATGGGCGTGGCAATGCGGCACGCTCCGTGTCCCCGTGACACCGAGCTGCCGTCGCACCCTTGTCCGGTGGTCGGACCCTTCGTTCCTGCGGGCCGGAGTACCCCTCGTACAAGTGTCCAGGCATGCTGTGGTCTCCACAGATGCCTCTGCCACGGGATGGGGGGCCACGTACAACGGGCATGCAGTGGCAGGTCTTTGGACGGGGCCTCAGCTGCATTGGCATATCAATTGCCTCGAGTTGCTAGCGGTACGTCTTGCGCTGGCCCGCTTCAAGAAGCTGTTGTCAGGCAAGCACATTCTAGTCCGCTCAGACAGCACTGCGGCCGTTGCGTACATCAACCGTCAAGGTGGTCTACGCTTCTGTCGCATGTCGCAACTCGCCCGCCATCTCTTGTTGTGGAGTCAGAAGTATCTGAGGTCCCTTCGGGCCACTCATGTCCCAGGTGTGCTCAACCGTGCAGCCGACGAGCTGTCATGGCAGCCTCCACTTGCGGGCGAGTGGCGGCTCCACCCCCAGGCGGTCCAGCTGATTTGGCAGCATTTCGGCGAGGCCCAGGTAGTCCTGTTTGCCTCCCCAGAAACTGCCCTCTGCCAGTGGTTTTATTCCCTGACCGGCGGCACGCTCGGCACGGATGCCCTGGCACACAGCTGGCCCCCGGGTCTGCGCAAATATCCGTTTCCCCCAGTGAGCCTTCTCGCACAACTCCTGTGCAAGGTCAGGGAGGACGGGGAGCAGGTTCTGTTAGTGGCTCTGTACTGGCCCACTCGGACCTGGTTCTCAGACCTCATTCTCCTCGCGACAGCCCCTCCCTGGCCGATTCCTCTGAGGAAGGACCTCCTGACTCAGAGACGGGGCACCCTGTGGCACCCGCGTCCCGATCTATGGAACCTCCAGGTGTGGTCCCTGGACGGGATGCGGAGGTTCTGAGTGAACTCCCGCAAGCGGGCGTAGACACCATCACTTCCGCTAGAGCTCCTTCCACTAGGAGTCTCTATGCGTTGAAGTCTATTATAAATACTAGTTTGTCATCTGGTGGTGTTCCGGTTAGTTTTAAGCACGCGGTTATTCAGCCCCTTTTAAAAAAACCCAGCTTAGATCCCTTTGACATGAGTAGTTTTCGTCATATTTCAAAATTGCCTTTTATTTCAAAAATACTAGAAAAAGTTGTGCATGCACAGCTTAATGACTTTTTAACTAGGAATAACATCTGCGATAGATTCCAGTCAGGGTTTAGAGTTGGTCATAGTACAGAATCTGCTCTTTTGAGGGTGTCTAATGATATCCTACGAGGTGTTGATTCTGGAAACTCTGTTGTCTTGCTGTAATTAGATCTTACAGCGGCATTTGATACAGTTGATCATAACATTCTCATTGATCGTCTTAGGGATCAGGTTGGTATCCAGGGCTTAGCCCTGAAATGGTTCTCTTCCTATTTAAAGAATAGGACTCTTTCAGTCAGCTTAGGGGATTATTTTTCTTCAATTGCCCCCCTTGTGTGTGGGGTTCCACAGGGCTCAATACTGGGACCAATTTTATTTTCCCTTTATATGCTCCCTTTAGGTTCTATTTTTGAGAAATTTGGGATTCAGTATCATCTTTATGCAGATGATTCTCAAATTTATGTACCACTGAAACATGGGCATAAAAGTGCCATTCAGTCTCTTCATGCATGTTTGGCAGAAGTTAAGTGCTGGCTTGCAAATAACTTTCTCCAATTAAATGAGGATAAGACTGAGATAATTTTATTTGGAGATAAGGGGTGTGTGGATGATGACTGCCTGGGGATGTTTCCTGGGAAAAAACTGTCTAGCGTGAGGAACCTTGGTGTCATTTTTGACTCTGAGCTCAAATTTGAGCAGCAAATCAATGCTGTTGTTAAGAATAGTTTCTTCCATCTTAGATCAATATCTAAATTGAAATCTATTCTTACCTTTAATGATATGGAGAAGGTTGTTCATGCCTTTGTATCTTCACGTTTGGATTATTGTAATGTATTGTATTTGGGTGTGAGTCAGGCTTCTCTCTCCCGTTTGCAGCTCGTTCAGAACTCAGCTGCTAGACTTTTAACGGGTACTAAGAAGAGAGAACACATTACTCCGGTTTTAATTAAACTACATTGGTTACCCATACGTTACAGAATTCAATACAAAGCACTGTTGTATGTTTTTAAGTCCCTGCATGGTCTAGCCCCTGAGTATGTTACTGATTTAATCAGCCGCTGTCAATCCAGCAGATCTCTGCGCTCAAATGATCAGTTGCTTCTTGTGGTTCCACGTACGCGTTTAAAATGTAAAGGTGATCGGGCGTTTTCTGTTGCAGCTCCTAGGCTTTGGAATGACCTTCCTCTGTCTCTAAAAACTTGTCCTTCATTGGGTGTTTTTCAGAGTGCGCTTAAAACTTATTTGTTTTCTTTAGCTTTTGACAATGCTTTGTAAGTGTGTATGTCATATGTCTTTTTTTGTTTTTTATGTTTCTCTTTTATACTTTCTGTACAGCACTTTGGTTCCACTTGTGGTGTTGAAAGTGCTTTATAAATAAAGTTGAGTTGAGTTGAGTTGAGAAGTGGAACCTGAAGGCTGTCTCCCTCCACCCTCAAGGTGTATGTTGCCACTATCGCTGCACATCACCACGCAGTTGAGGGTAAGTCCCTGGGGAAACACGATCTGATCGTCAGGTTCCTGAGGGGGGCGAGGAGACTGAATCCTCCTCATCCTTCCTCCGTACCCTCTTGGGATCTGACCCTGGTTCTCACAGCTCTCCGGGGTCATCCCTTTGAGCCTTTGCAATCAGTCGACCTGAAACTAATGTCTCTTAAGATGGTTCTTCTGGTTGCATTGGCTTCCCTGAAGAGGGTAGGGGATCTGCATGCATTTTCGGTCGACGAAGCGTGCCTAGAATTCGGGCCCGGTGATTCTCACGTCATCCTGAGACCCCGGCCTGGATACGTGCCAAAGGTTCCTACCACTCCCTTCAGAGATCAGGTAGTGAACCTGCAAGCGCTGCCCTCGGAGGAGGCAGACCCAGCCCTAGCTTTGCTCTGTCCCGTCCGCGCTCTGCGCGTTTACGTGGATAGAACGCGAAGCTTCAGGACCTCAGACCAGCTCTTCATCTGTTACGGAGGCCAGCAGAAGGGAAAGGCTGTGGATAGTGGATGCCATCGCCTTGGCGTACGATTCCCAGGGCGTGCCTTGCCCGCTCGGGTTGAGAGCCCACTCCACCAGAGGGGTGGCCTCTTCCTGGGCGCTGGCTCATGGCGCCTCGCTGACAGATATCTGTAGAGCTGCGGGCTGGGTGACACCTAACACGTTCGCTAGGTTTTATAGCCTACGTGTAGAGCCGGTATCTTCACGTGTACTCGCATCCACTAGTCGGTAGACGTGTTGTACCCGCTCTAAGTGTCGGCTTGCAATGCCATTCCCGCCACTGGCCGGATACGTGCATACTTTCACTCCAGTCGTGTTCCCCGCCTGGCGAACCCTGTCGAGTTCCTCCGCCTCCCCCTTCGGCTCGGACATTGCGGAGTGTCTGATGCCAGGCCTACATCCGTCGCTGACGCTGTCTGTTGGCTGGGGCCCATATGTCGTGACCCCTCTATGTGAGCGGTCCCATATGTGTAATTTTCCACGGTTTAAAACTCCCTACGGGCTGAGTCCGTGTCTTTCCCTTAGCAGAGCCAGCTCTGCTGTCACCTGTCAGATGAGTCTCCCCCTACCAGATGGAGCCATCCCAGGGACTCCATATGCGTACTGCCCCCCGGGCCAGTTCATGTGTGTATTCCCACGTAAACTCCTCCCCCATTGGGTAGGTAGTGGTCTCCGCAGCGTCCCTTACGGGTTCGCTTCCCCAGTGTAGTCTAGTTTACTTAGTGGGTATTGGTTAGACAGCAGTAGACTCTCTCGGTGTAAGCTCGCCCCCTTCACCGCCAGCCAGTGCTATGGGCGCCTGAGCCTGCGCTGGGCACTGGAAGGGGTTTCGTAACTGTGGCGCTTTAGTTGGGATCCCAATTCGTCGGTCACTACTGACGTACGTCGAACATGACCGACTGAAAGGGAACGTCTCGGTTACGTATGTAACCCTCGTTCCCTGAAGGAGGGAAAGGAGATGTACGTCCCGTCGCCACAGTTTCTGTACCCTCGCTGTAGCGCGGATACCAGTTGTCTCCTCAGCGAAAAAAAGAGTGCGATTGCATCTGCTTCCTATTTATATACACCTGTCGGAGGCGGTGCGCATTATGCAAATATCGCACGCCGATTCCATTGGCTTGTTTTAGTTTACACAAAGCTGATAGGGCTCTCTAAGCGATATCCCAATTCGTCGGTCACTACTGACGTACGTCTCCGTTCCCTCCTTCAGGGAACGAGGGTTACATACGTAACCGAGACGTTACCATTATACAGAAGAGTGTCGGCTGTGTTTAGGCTGTGTGCACTCGTGTATGCATGTTTAGGATGGAATTCTTGCTCGCAGTTCAAACGAGTTTGATCAATAAGTTAATTTTGAGTGCATTTTGTATAACAAATAGGTAACTCAATAAGGTAAATTAAGTCAAAAATGTATTCACCATACATAATAAACATGACATAACAATAAACTGCACATATATATAATGTAACTGACAAATTCAAATGATTTGTATTTAAATTGTTATTTGTACAAATTACTCAATATAGTTGCGACACTTTTTATTTTCATTAATTTATTTATTTTATTTTTGTAAGTAAAACCAGCAGTTCAGTTTTTGAATGTGGTCTTTATCAGTGTGGAAACATACCCTTTACTGAAAATATACAAAGATGTATAATATCGGTTAACTACTCAAAAATAGATGTAGAATTTTAAAAATGTTGATGCGACAGTTTGTCTGTTGGTCGCAGTGATGACTCTAGCGGAAAGAATGCCCTTTGACACCCAACGCTTTTGCAGGGTGTTAAACACCCTACAAGGTAGTCATTAATTTCAGTTGTTTATTTGTTTATTTTTCAACTGAGTGAATTCACACGTGAGGTCTTTCAGAAGAGTTCCTGAGAGAAAATTTAATTGTGCTTAAAAACCAAACATTACGCCAAATCACTACCTGGCATGTTCGCATTAGACCCTGATGTACTGCGATGGAATATACATATACTGTTAAATACTAGTGTATAATGTCTGTTAAATATGTTTTTGTGTTTAAAAACCTTACATTTAAAATTACATTTTAAGGTGACGCAGGTCACACAAAGCCATCTGAATGTACTTTTCCTATTTCTACAAAGTTTCAATTCCTAGTAAATATTAATTAAACATATGATAAAACAAGAGAATAATGTTGACAAATATGTTTTTAAAGAAATAGGGATTACCATAGTCCAAACAGTTCCTCACATAATGACAACATTAAGGAAGGTTGACGCATCTACTGTCTGTGTGCGTGTGTGTGTGTGTGTGTGTATGAGCGGACGTGCTGGCCAGATGAACTGCTGCTGTCCATGAGTAGCTAGTTTTACCCCAAATCAAATATTGTATTACACTTTTTCTTTATACCTGTATTCTGACACAATGTCATTAATTAGTGCTTTTTGTTTTTATAAAATGTTCACACTACTTTTATCAGCCTGATAAATATGAAGTTAATACATGATGAAACAAGAGAATCATACTACCAAATTCTTTTGACACAACTTTGATTTTGTTTACATTTTTCTGAAACAAACTGTTTTACCACCATTTCATTTTTAACATCACCATTCTTCTTTCGTCTGTAATTGTTTTCCTTTATCGTTTTAGCCATTCCATTTTGTCCGAAAAACTGTTTCCTTGAATCTGTTGTGATGTTAGTGAACTTTAGGTGTTCTCTGCATCGCTTTGTTCGTAGCATTTGGTTGATTTAATAAAATTACGGTTTAAATCATCGTCTTGGGTCATTTTCCTTACGTTATTATTTTATATTTTGGGTAATAGAATTCAGAGCAAAGATCTTTGAAACATTTTATTTTGAAAAACATTAAAATAAGGCATTGTCGATGTGTAGTGTTATATACAATATGTAGGCCCTACATTGTGTTTAAATTTTACTCGAGACAATTTAATATGACGATGTCAATAAAAGTTTAGTTTTGAACCATTTTTAATATCTTAACATCTTAACTTAACTCTTAAGTGAAAGTTAAAAGTCTGCACGAAAAGAAATTCCATCTTATCTACTTTCTAAATGCATGTCATGGATCTACTGCAACAATTCATAAGTGCTTGTTTTTGTTTTGTTTGTTTTTGACCTCGTAACTTTTTACTCAAAATATCTGGATTAAGTGAAATGAGTGAGTAAAACAGTTTGTTTCAGAAAAATGTAAACAAAATCAAAGAAACATAAACACAAATGTCTGCAAACTGTTACATGCTAATATTTGGTCTGGGTTCAGAGCCAGTATGCTACAATGAAAACTTTGTGACCAAGAACACTAGCATTGTTAAACATGTGGGGGAAATAACAATGTTCAATTAGAATTCAACTCTGATGTGACAGAGCTTGTTTCACATATAACTGTAAATTACCTCAGTAATAAACAGTTCAATTGGATTTGCTGGCTAACTATTGAAATTTACGATATGTTAAAACATTTAGGTTTTCTTAAAGAAGAACAAGTTATTAAGACAAACATGTCAAATTGTGTGTCCGTGACATCATTGACTTGTCATTTGTAACTTGTGTAAAAGTCATATGCAGTATTTGTTCATTAATGCCTATGCATGTTTTACCATGCTCAAAGAGTAGTCTTCATCTAAAAACGACAAAGACCAAATGTAGACATCGCACTAAAACCTTTTAAAAATGGTCTGAAACCATGATACTTTGTGTAAAAATATTTTTAAAAATATTCCCTTCTTTGTTTAGTACGAGGTTTTAGCCAGATACCTGTATCGCATGTTTGCGTCAATTCCAAAACTTTGAGAATAAGACCTATTCCACTTCATGGTTGCATCTGAAATGGGGGTTTGTCAAAAAGAAAAATGACGTGGTATCTGATTTAGTTGTGTTTTATTCTTAAAAACATTGTGTCAAAAGAATTTGGTAGTATGATTCTCTTGTTTCATCATGTATTAACTTCATATTTATCAGGCTGATAAAAGTAGTGTGAACATTTTATAAAACAAAAAGCACTAATTAATGACAATGTGTCAGAATACAGGTATAAAGAAAAAGTGTAATACAATATTTGATTTGGGGTAAAACTAGCTACTCATGGACAGCAGCAGTTAATCTGGCCAGCACGTCCATTCACACACACACACACACACACACACACACACACACACACACACACACACACACACACACACACACACACACACACACACACACACAGACAGACAGTATGTGTCAACCTTCCTTAATGGTGTCATTATGTGAGGAACTGTTTGGACTATGGTAATCCCTATTTCTTTAAAAACATATTTGTCAACATTATTCTCTTGTTTTATCATATGTTTAATTAATATTTACTAGGAATTGAAACTTTGTAGTAATAGGAAAATTACATTCAGATGGCTTTGTGTGACCTGCGTCACCTTAAAATGTAATTTTAAATGTAAGGTTTTTAAACACAAAAACATATTTAACAGACATCATACACTAGTATTTAACAGTATATATATATTCCATCGCAGTACATCAGGGTCTAATGCGAACATGCCAGGTAGTGATTTGGCCTAATGTTTGGTTTTTAAGCACAATTAAATTTTCTCTCAGGAACTCTTCTGAAAGACCTCACATGTGTGAATTCACTCAGTTGAAAAATAAACAAATAAACAACTGAAATTAATGACTACCTTGTAGGGTGTTTAACACCCTGCAAAAGCGTTGGGTGTCAAAGGGCATTCTTTCCGCTAGAGTCATCACTGCGACCGACAGACAAACTGTCGCATCAACATTTTTAAAATTCTACATCTATTTTTGAGTAGATAAACGATATTATACATCTTTGTATATTTTCAGTAAAGGGTATGTTTCCACACTGATAAAGACCACATTCAAAAACTGAACTGCTGGTTTTACTTACAAAAATAAAATAAATAAATAAATTAAAATAAAAAGTGTCGCAACTATATTGAGTAATTTGTACAAATAACAATTTAAAGCTGATAGAACGTAAATACAAATCATTTGAATTTGTCAGTAACATAATATATATGTGCAGTTTGTTATGTCATGTTTATTATGTGTGGTGAATACATTTTTGACTTAATTTACCTTATTGAGTTACCTATATGTTATACAAAATGCACTCAAAATTAACTTATTGATCAAACTCGTTTGAACAAGAATTCCATCCTAAACAAGCATACACGAGTGCACACAGCCTAAACACAGCCGACACTCTTCTGCATAATGGTAACCACAAAATTCAAAAACATTACAGAAACTTCTCTAAATGTCCAGCTTAACTGAGCATTAAACACTATCATAAACAACCAACATATCTCCTTTTACTGAAAAACAGAAAATTTTCTCTCCTAATGCAGACCCTTGCAAAGCATGCCAGGAACTATGGATCCACTGCCCAGTTATGTCTACATTAATTTGTGTGTTTCACTCAGCAATGTTAAGTTGACTGAACAAACACTTATTAAGTAAACCTGACAATATTCATTTTTAGTAAAAACAACTCAGTTAAATTCAGTTCATGTATTTCCATGTTTGTTTGTTTTTTGTTTTGTTTTTTTGAGTAATGTGAACAGGGATGGATTGAGTGAAATTAACAATAGTGAAAGTTAATTTTTGAATGTAACTTATTTTGCAGTAGCCATGATCTAGTATTGCACTTATGTCAGATGCTGAGTTCAGGCACACCATAAGAGTATGACAACATATGACCACTTTTTTATTTGAAGTTTAAAATAATATAATGCTTCGAATTAAGACGAGTAAAATTAAATATTCACTCAAGACAAATTTTTTCATGGGAACAGCACAGAGGAACACCTGGTCTCTGTTTGAATATGTGTGAATTTCTTAAAGATTCAACTTAAGCTAAACAAGAGTAATGTTAAGCCCTCGTTCGAGGTTATGTGAGAGTTGTGAGGCATCAAACACACAGACACCTTCACATTTGGATTTTTAAAAATTGAATTAAACATTCGCAGTTTATCTTAAAAACATACAGATTTTTCAAAAACTTTGTGTGTTGCATGGATGAAAATACTGTTTCAATCTTTGAGAAATAAGATCTAAGACAACTAAGTACAGGTTTTTTATTTCAACACTTTACAGTTCTTGATATAACTATTTATTTCACTTTTATTTTATTTTCCTTTTTATCTTTGCATAAAGGACTACTTTGTCAGCTCTCTGAAAATGTAAGTTGTTTTCATATTTATATGTATGTGTGTATATATATATATATATATATATATATATATATATATATACACACACACACACATTTAATTTAGGTAAAACTATAACAAAATGGTTTAAATAAATGTTAGTACCATATTTGTTATTATTCATTGTCTTATATGTTTTTTTTATAATCATTTCATTTAAAATAGAGATGAATTGCTTTTAATTGTGTGGACAAAATGCGTCCAAAAGTATAGTAATGCCACCCATTTTTACCCCTGAGCAAAATTTGTCCCATAAGAAAAACAGCTTTTAAAATATATTTATTTATTTATTACTTAAATGTAAAAATGCAGAAAGTTTTCTGTGAGGGTTGTGTGTTTGTGTATGGGCTAAAATATACAGTTACACTACTAAAATCATGTCTTTGGAAAACCCCCCATAAAACATGGAATCCCCACATGTGGAAGTATCCACAGATTGTTCCCTGCCCCACTGCTGTGACTGTCTCACATTCCACACCTTGGTGTGAGAATTGGTTAGAGAGATAGGGTGAGAGAGAGTTTATGTTTCAACTTATTGCATTCAATAAATATACATCATATAGCCTAAGGAGTTACATCTTCAAATATAAGATCTTTAATACTTTTATTTAACTAAAAACTATAATAAATGTTTAACATTGTTTTAGTAGCACGTTTATTGTAGGGAGTGTTTATAAATACTATTGTAAATACTATTTAAAAGAAGTGTGTTTTTTGAATGAACTTTTTGATCTAACATTTGTAATATTCTAACGAATGTAGCGGTTATTAATCAATTTATGGATGAAATATGAATATAATTATTCATAAGGTTATGAATAAATTATGATTCATATATCGACCCAACAGGGAATTAAACATATATTGTGAATCAATTACAACGAATTATAATCAATAACATATATTATTAGTTCTGGTTTAATAATTATTTAGAGAAACTGTTAGTTTGTCCAGCAAACTAAGTCCCTCACAGAATATTATAAACGGAGTTATTCTCTGGCCATGAAAATAACTTGCTATTATAGCGTTAAAGTGACTTGGTCTTCAGTTGAAAGAACAAACAGAACAATCGAGCATGAATTAAGTGTTTAATATATGCAGCTATAACTACAGAGATTATGCGTCTAAAATATATACAGAAGGTGTACACACACATATATATATACACAAGAGTGAAAATGAAGAAAAGACAGGGAAAGAAAGATGATCAAAGAATGGCAAATTACACAGTTAAACCTTTTTGAGAGAGAGCCAGCACAGAAATCAGTTTAGACAAATTTCAGATAAATGATAATACTTGCTTATTGGTTCAAGTCCGTGAGTAGCAGTTTCAATGCACTTGGCTTGGTTGGTCCTCTCCGAGAGGGTTTTTCTGGCGGGGTTTTCAAAAGAGGTTTAAACTTAAGTAACTTAACCGAAGAGAGAGAGAGAGAGAGTCCAAAGAAGTGGTCCCGAAGATGAGCGCGATGGCAGCGCGTGGTCACCGGCGGCGTCCAGGAGAGACGTGCACGAGGTGCTCGTGAGACAATCGGGAGACAAAGGAGAAGGTGTGTGTCGTTGTTTTTATGGAAACCCAAGCTAACACACCTCCTGAATTGTAGCGGCCAATAGATGCGCAGCACTATTTGGCGGGCAAAGTTCCTTGGTTTGGTCTCCTAGATGAATTTGCATACTTAATGGCTATCAGATCGGATTTCGAGATCAAGTGCTTTCTTCACAGTATCATTAAACACATAGAAAAATGCATATGTCAGCCATGTGACCCACCTCAGTGAATAGCTCGAGTCCGGAGCTTTACGGAGAGATCAAACTCGACGGATCAGAAAGGCATAGAAAAGAAGTTATGGTTTACAGACAGAATTCCACTATTAAAATGCACACTAGTACAAATACACTCATTTAAACACTAGGAAACATGCATAGGCCCTAAAATATATGATGGATATATTTCAGCATAGTGGTAGTTTACATATACAGTTAAAAATGTATGTTTGTGTGTTTCTGTATGTGGTATGGCTTGCTTGTGGCCCAGATCTGGCGCAAGTTTGACACTTTTCATTTGGCTGACTTTTGGCAGGAATGATGGCACTTGGGCGGTCCAATTCCGTTTTCCAGATTAGGGCCACAAGCAAGCAACAGTAATGCCGCATGTCAGCCATAAACAAAACGAATGAAGCAGAACTGGCCCACATCTGGGCAACAGTTCATTTTGATTCTGGCCCAGATCCAGCATCCTGCTGTTGCCCAGATGTGGGCCAGTTCTTCTATATTCGTTTTGGTTATGGCTGACATGCAGCATTGGTATGGCTTGCTTGTGGCCCAGATCTGGCGCAAGTTTGACACTTTTTATTTGGCTGACTTTTGGCAAGAATGATGGCACTTGGGCGGTCCGCTCCCGTTTTCCAGATTAGGGCCACAAGCAGGCCACAGTAATGCCGCATGTCAGCCATAAACAAAACAAATGAAGCAGAACTGGCCCACATCTGGGCAACAGTTCATTTTGATTCTGGCCCAGATCCAACACCTTGCTGTTACCCAGATGTGGGCCAGTTCTTCTATATTCGTTTTGGTTATGGCTGACATGCGGCATTGGTATGGCTTGCTTGTGGCCCAGATCTGGTGCAAGTTTGACATTTTTTATTTGGCTAACTTTTTGCAGGAATGATGGCACTTGGGCGGTCCGCTCCCGTTTTCCAGATGAGGGCCACAAGCAAGCCACAGTAATGCCGCATGTCAGCCATAAACGAAACGAATGAAGCAGAACTGGCCCACATCTGGGCAACAGTTCATTTGAATTCTGGCCCAGATCCAACACCTTGCTGTTACCCAGATGTGGGCCAATTCTGCTTTATTCGATTTGTTTATGGCTGACAAGCGGCATTGGTATGGATTGCTTGTGGCCCAAATCTGGCCAACAGGAGTGGACCGCCCAAGTGCCATCATTCCGTGCGGTATGTGGGCCAGAGCAAGGTGTTGGATCTGGGCCAGAATTAAAATGAACTGTTGCCCAGATGTGCGCCAGTTCTGCTTCATTTGTTTTGTTCATGGCTGACATGCGGCATAATTGTGGCTTGCTTGTGGCCCTAATCTGGCAAACAGGAGCGGACCGCCCAAGTGCCATCATTCCTGCCAAAAGTCAGCCAAATGAAAAGTGTCAAGCGTGCAACAGATCCAACCCCTTTGCTCTGGCCCTCATACCACATGGAATGATGGCACTTAGGCGGACCACTCCTGTTGGCCAGATTTGGGCCACAAGCAAGCCATACCAATGCCGCATGTCAGCCATAAGCAATACGAATAAAGCATAACTGGCCCTAATCTGGGCAACAGTTCATTTTAATTCTGGCCCAGATCCAACACCTTGCTCTGGCCCACATAGCAGTCCACTCCTGTTTTCAAGATCTGGGCCACAATCAAGCCTTAGAAATGCCACACGTAAGCCAATAACAAACCAAATAATAAACCAGAACTGACCCTAATGTGGGCCACAGTAGTTTTTTTTTTTTTTAATCCTAGTGGATTAAAATAAAAATCCTCATGTGGTCCACATGCTGCCTAGAATGGTGACATTTTGGCAACGCATTACTGTTTACCAGATCAGGCTATTTCAAAAGTCAAGTCACCTTTAATTTAACACTTTATAGACTGTTTCAAAGCAGCTTTACAGGTATAAACAGGAGAATGATTCAATTATTCCAGTTCAATTCTGCTGTAAAGCAGCTCTAAAAAAAAGTGTCATTGTTCAGCTGAAGTCAGTATAGTTTTAATTCAGTTCTGTTCAATAGCTGTATATAGTTAATCAATTATGAAATCAGTTCAATTCGTTACAAAGCAGCTCTGCAGAAAACAGTGATGTCATCGTCCAGCTCAGTTCAGTTCTCATATGATAATGTCAGTGCAATCAAATCAATATTATTGCTGAATATTAAGTGTCCCAAACTTAGCAAGCCAAATGCAACAGGGATAAGGAACCCAAAATCCATCAGGTAACAAAAATGGAGAAGAAAAAAAAAACTTGGGAGAAACCAGGCTCAGTCAGGGACCAATTATCCTCTGGCCAATGAACGGACATGGTGTGATATGATTCAGGCAGCAACACAAGTCAGATTGTGGATTGGTATAATTTAGAATAATTCATATGGTTCCATCAGTTTGAAGATCAAAATACAACACACCGGCATAGAGTTGAAGCTGGCCGTAGGGGTCTGTGCAGAGGACTTGTCTGGTTCTTGCGGTCTTTGCTGAGGATCTTTGCCGATGGCTGTCAACGAAGTCCTCACAGGGGATCTGTCTGGCTTGTCTAGTTGACATGGTCTTCTTTGACATTTAGGCTTGCGTTGTGGTCATGCCAAGATGCAGGTCCAGCATCTGATCTGGATTTGGAGGGGATCCAGCTGACTATGGTAACCTCGGGATAAGGAAGAGACAGACAAAATGTTGACTGAGTGTCGAACTAACACCAAAACTTCCATTATAATCAACAAACCTCTTATTTACATTGTGTTTGCACTGTTAGTTACGATGAACGTATTTGTTAGTGAGCAGAATTTGAGTTTCAATGATGAGATCACTGCTTACATACACTCAAAATGACTGTGATCAGCTACAATGCTCATTCAAAGTTGCTACCTTTCATGCCACTATCTAAAGATAATGCAATAGATCTAAATGTAATGTTATAATCAAGTTTTTAATAATACATATTATTATGTAATAATGTCACAGTTAATCTCTAAATTAAAAACAACATAAAGAAACAACATAAAGAGTATATTTTAAATACTTTTTAATGGCATGTTTTTATGAAATAAGGACAGTCTCACTGAAACTAAAGCCGCGTTCGTGCACCGTCTGCATGACGTAATGTTCGTCATCTGGAGGGCTCACGGACGTCTGCATACCTTGTCCGTGTGCAGGCCAAATTTCGAGACTGTGCGGACGGTGCATGTGAGAGAGAGATATAGGGAGGCTACTGTGTCAAAATGATTGATGACACCTGTCATAATAAATCATTTTTATTATGTGCGGTATGAATATTCCTATGGGGGTTGGTTTTGCAGAATGATTGATATTGAACTGTCAGGTTGTATTTATATAGTTGTTATTTGAACTCTCTTTAACCCGAGTGATCTGTTGACCACATGTGTGAAAAATGGATAAATTATAATCAGGATGATCATAATATGACAAACAATAACCATCATTATTAGTGTAGAGCTAGACAGTCAGTCTCTGTCTCACACCCACACCCACCTACCCACACAGACACACAGACACACAGACACAGACACACACACACACACACACACACACACACACACACACACACACACACACACACACACACACACACACACACACACACACACACACACACACAGACAGACAGACAGACAGACAGACAGACAGACAGAGCCATCCCACCCCCATGCACAAGCAGTCTCAGATTTCACACCTCTGGTTGTAAGAGGAGAAACAGAGAGAGAGAGTAAAATCAATGATCTGTAAATTGATTTAAAATAAACTACTTGATCACAAATGAAATAAAACAATGTAAACGTTTTTACCTGAGTGTATAAAACCTTCTTACATTTTTCTCATGGAGAAAAGAGACTTGCGTGACCGCATGAGTTCTATTGAGTCAAGGAAATGTTTAAAATAATAATAAAAAAAAATGCTTAAAGTTTAAAGCTCTTAAAGTGCAGCTCTTCTCACAACTTGGTGAAACTGGTTCAGAGAAGAGGAATTTTTTTCCAACACGTGTGTATTTTAATAGATAAAAATATTTCAACCATAAACTTTTATATCTTATTTCTGTATTGGGTTCCAATCAGTGTTTGATTATCTATGACACAAGTGATTATGCATGAATGTAACTCAAAGTATGAGTTCATTCAATGGTACATGTTGCTGTTATATCCATACACTCTTCCCTGGGAAATCAGGCTGAAACCCGTTTTCTATTCACTTCTCACAGCAAGGTGTGAAATGTGAGACTGTCACAGTATTCAGGCTGTGGGGGTCTGTGGACACTTCCATGTTTTATGGGGCTTTCCATAGACAATGATTATTGTAGTATAATTGTATATTCTAGTCCGTACACACACAAAAACAAACAAACTACAAAAAAGCCCCACATTAATTAATAAATAGAAAAACAAAGAAAATAAACAAATAAAATTGATTTAAAATAATTTATAAGCTGTTTTTATCATGGGTCAAATTTTGCTCGGGGGCCAACAATTTGTTTTATTACTACACTTTTGGGTCACATTTTGTCCACACAATATTAGGGAATACCAGAACCACACACATGTACACACGTTTATTTCTATTTTAAAGGAAATGATTATAAATCAAATATATAAGCCAAATATGTTACTAACATTTATTTAAACATTTTATAAAATAAATAAATAAAATAAAATAAAATAAATAAATAAATATAAATATGAAAACACCTTACATTTTCAGAGAGCTGAAGTTGTTCTTTATGCAATGATAAAAAAAAAAAAAAAATAGTTTAAGTTGTATCATAAACAAAACACTAAATTCCAGTGTGAAACAAATCCTTCAGTCCTCACAGAGACAGGAGGAAGCAGACAGATGAGCCTCTGTGTCACAGCATTAGTCTGCATTCCAGAGCACATTTTTTTGTACTAAATTTATTACAAAGATATTTTCTAGATATTTTAAAATGATATGGTTGTTTAAATCCAATCTATAAAGTTTTATTAAAATCATATCTTCTATTTATCTTTCTAGAAGACTACTGTATCAGGATAACATCTGATGTCCAATAGTAGAAATTATTTTACTTAAATTTAACCTAAAGTATTATCTTTATTAAACGGCATTTGTTCATACAAAAAAAAAAAAAGAAAGAAAAACTTTAAAATTTTACATCAAAAACCTCTACTTAGTTTTATTTGATCTTATTTCTCAAAGATTTAAGCAGAATTTCCATCTGGCAAATACCCACCAATGCGATGAAACATATTGATATAGTTTGTCATAATAATAATAATAAATTTTAAAAAATCCAAACGTGAAGGTGTCTGTGTGTTTGATGCCTCAAAACTCCCGTCACCTGAAACGATGACGCAACATTGCTCTTTAGTTTAAGTTGTATCTTTAAGAAAATACCACATTTTCAGAGAGAGGGAGAGAGAGACCAGATGTTCCTATGTGCTGTTCCCCTATGTACTGTTTTCAAGTGAATCCGCACATGTGAGGTCTTTCAGAAGACGTGACTTCCAGGGGACAATGGATCTCTTGAGAATATTTAATTGTGCTTAAAAACCAAAGATTAGGCCAAATCCCCTACCTGGCATGTCCGCATTAAATATCTTCGCTGTTAAAACCTAGTGTATCTGTTAAATATGTTTGCGTTTAAAAAACTTTACATTTAAGGTGAGGTATGTCTCATAGATTTATATAATTTTACTTTTTTTTTTTTTTTTTAATTTCAATAAAGTTTCAATTCCTAGTAAATATAAGGTAAAACTATGGTAAACCAAAAGAATAATGTTGACAAATATGTTTGCTGCAATGTTTTTAACAAATAGATATTACCTTGCTCCAAATCAGTTTATCACACAATGAAACCATTAAGGATAGCCAAAGGTTCAGGACAATGGGTGAAAACACATTACTATGTAAGATAGTTTTACCCCAAAATCAAATACTGTATTACACTTTTTCAAAATGATAATCTTGCTTTAAAGTTTGAATAAAAATTAGAAGCAAATGTATCTTCATACCGTGTGTTCTGACACAAGGCCATTAATTGTTTCTTTTTGTTTTATAAAAATGTACACTCTTAGAAGAGGTCGAACCTTTGGAGTTCAATAAAGAACTTTATAGTGCAAATATGAACTTCTAACTATCAAAAAGGTTCAAAGTTGAACTTACAGGTAAACTGGTTATTTGGAAGTTCTTTTTAGAACCTTTGTTGTGGTAACAGGGTTCATATTAGAACCTGTGTGTAGTTAAGGTTCATTTATGTACCTTTTCTAATATGATTGGATTCTATGGAGTGTACAGTCGATACAGTGTTTCATCTGTACCCCCCGACCTCCCCGCACATTTCTATAAATTGCATCTTAACATTGAAAGACACCATGTTTTTTTTTACCATTTTTAAAGCATAAACTAAGAAGACCAAGAATAAAAATTCAGTTTTACATTCATAAATGGACAAGAAGCTGTTCAATGTCAAATGGAGAGGTGACGTGAAATTCTTAGCCCTAAAAATAGACTGTGTTCAATATCTTCCGCTTAGACAAACGTATAAATATTCCCCAATTGAAAAGGACACTATGCAGTTTTGGAGCAAAAATCACGAGTAAGGTGTGATGCACAGGCAATTTATTTTGTGTTTTATCTCTCCTTCTGTTCCAACTTTATCTACTTTGTTATTAGCTCATGTTTTAGAAAACATTTCATAATTGTATTGTGTAAGGTTTCATCAGGAAGATTATTTTATCTTTATTTAGTTTATTATTATTATCATTAGGCTACTAGCCTACTACTACTACTACTACTACTACTATTGCTTTTACTACAACTGTTGTTAATCATTTATGTGCTGAGATTGCTTGTGCCTAAACGTTTTTACAAAATAAGAATACTGACAAATAACTAGCAATTCAAAAGTACATTATTTTCACTAAAAGTAAACGAGATTATTAATATTGTTTCGTTTTTAAGCATGAATGAGCAAATCCTTCAAAATGCTTTAAATGTTTTCATCTGGGCTTTAGTACGCAAAGCAATGCACTGAATCTCCACAAGTCTCTCTCGCGCAATGATGTCAGTGGTCACGTGGAAAAAACCGTTACAAATTTTGAAGCGGCAGCAGCGGGAGTGGGAATGAGCGGAACGACACAAAAATCTGAGGTAAGACAACATAACGTCTCAAATAAACTATTAACTTTTTGAAAAAGCTATGAAACACCTATTTAATGTCATAATAACTTTAAGGTGTGTGATAATGAATAAATGACGATGGGCCTAAGCAGACACGTCGTGTTAATGCGGCCACAATATTGTCAATTTAACGGCCTGGAGAAATAATTCCGGGTGTAACTTACCACTTACTACACCTTTTCCACATGTACTATTTCAAGATATTTTCCCGTTTTTTATCCTTACTGTGTGTGCGCGTGTTTGCTCGCGCGCCCGAGAGAGAGAGAGAGAGAATTTAGTAAAAATGAAAAGTTTGTTTTTATTCATATTTTATAACGCATTGTTTTCTAAATTGCAACATTTCTCTGCATATAGAGGCAAGAATGAGCTCAGAGCTGATTCACTGGAAAATCCATGTGGCTGACTGGTTGATGGCAACAGTTTCCAGGTGATCATCCCTACATTTCAAGGTTTATCTCACAAAAATGCACACTCTGTTTAACTTCCCCATTGCAGCAAAACAGACATTTTCACAATTAAGCAGATATGACATTCTCCTATTGAATCCTGTTGTTTTAACAGACAATGGAATTGATGCGGACACTTGAATGAACCTAACTGAAAACTATGATACCTAAAATATTCCTTAAATTGAAGGATCAAGTAAAATTCATAAGATTAGAAGAAAACCTAAAGACTGAGATGCCTACCAAGACCACACACACCATTCATGTGTAAGTTTATTACATATACTCTTAAAGTTTAAAAAAAGTTTGTGGACACCTCTATTAATTATTATTAACATTTTTTAATTACTTAATAGGTTGTACTGAAGAATTCAGTGACTAGCATTTTCTCACATGTATGTATTTAGTTGACACTGTTATCCAAAACAACTTGCATTGCTTTAAACTTATATTGCATTCCCGTTTTGGAATGGGATGCCCATCAACTTGTATAGGTGTGATGGTTAGGTTTCCACATACTTTTAGCTAAACTATATTGCTATCGTTACAAATTACTGAGCTGTTAGTAGTACCATTATAACATGCACCTCTCTGCAGTTTTTTGTTTCTGTAGGACTTGAGTTGGTATTTCACATGGATCAATCTCAACACAATGTACTGCTCAAACAGGGTGACCAGAAATTTATCAGCTACCCCACTAGCAATACAAAAAAACTTGAGGAGAGTGGAGATTTTTTTTCTTTATAAAATGTATTTATTACTCTTTTTTTTTATCACAAAGCAAATGGAGTTAAAAAATAATCTGTTTGATCAGATGTGCACATATATATGTTAATTCCCACAGTGAAGTACAGGTAAGTGCATAATTTTAAAGAAAGATGGAGGGTAAAATTGCCTTTCTTTAATTTCAGGTAAAGCAAGCAAACAATACAACAAGGTTAGTTTAGCCCTGGTTACCAAAAACCAGTCTTAAGTGACAAGACTGGAAGAGTGTATGTAAGAACGTGTCAAAGAGCCCTGCAGTTTCATAAAGCCTTTGACAGTATTTTAAATAATATTATTTTTAAAGGAGTCATGGTGTCATGGACAGAAGGAGACAACAGAGGTAATACAGTTCACAAAGGTTTATTATTGCAGGTGGCAGAGATGGGGAGAATAAACAGGTTAGTAGATTGAATAATGACAGGTTGAATGAACTTAGCTGGATGATAACAGTCTCTTTGTATTTGTAGATGATGGTGAGCAGATTGGTCTGGACTGAAGACAAAGGACGATGAAGGTGAGGGATCTCAATTATGAGACGAACAGGTAAGGAGCCAGGTAAGTGACACATGGCATGAGATGCTTAAAAACTAATTCAAGAAAGATCACATTTGACTGGTATTGAAAAACTAAATGAAATTCGTAGCAGGTTTAGCAAAGTAAGGAAATGGGTTATTTTACCAAGGGTCCAAGGACTTGTGACACTAAAAATATGGCAAGTATTGTAGATGTAAGTTTGTCAAATGAAATAACACCTTTTCACTTACATAGCTAATACTGAAGGGCTTTTTGACATGTTCTTACATACACTCTTCCAGTCTTGTCTCTTAAGAACTGTGCCCGGTTGCATAAAGCACCTTAAAGGGTTAGTTCAGCCAAAAATGAAAATGTCATTTATTACTTACCCTCATGCCGTTCTACACCTGTAAGACCTTCATTAATCTTCGAAATGCAAATTAAGATATTTTTGTTGAAATCCGATGGCTCAGTGAGGCCTTCATAGCCAGCAATGACATTTCCTCTCTCAAGATCCATTAATGTACTAAAAACATATTTAAATCAGTTCATGTGAGTACAGTGGTTCAATATTAATATTATAAAGCAACAAGAATATTTTTGGTGTGCCAAAAAAAACGAAATAACAACTTATTTAGTGATGGCCGAATTCAAAACACTTACTACAAGCCTGTGTAGTATTTTTGGCACAGAAATACAGTACTCCGTTGTAGGGAAAACACCCTAGGAAGTAAAATTAGCTCAAATGAAATATTTATAGGGAATTATAAAGAGTTGTTTAGATTACGACCGAGCAACTGATTCGTCCAGCGTTCATTTGCTCGAGCCGCAATAAGCTCTTGTAACGGATATAAATATCCAACAATCGTGAAAACACTGATTAGAGCACGGTAACTTGATCACAGTTTAAGACATTAAATCATAAAGCACATAATACAAGACACTTTCCTTTTAAAATCTACAAGAGATTTTATTTATTCTAACACAAACTAATCTAACACAAAGGCACGCACATACACACACACACATTCATACGCGTTGCAGTAAGAAGGAAATGAGAGAGAAAGAGTTTTGAAAGAGAGAGAGAGAGAGAGAGTGATCTGATTAACCGAATTCCTATCAATGCATTTCAAGGAACAGAACGAACCATGAATCATTCATTTATGCACCAGCTCAGTTTTGGTCTGGAGGTACTTGCTTGCGTTGACTTAAAGGTGAATTTCCCTCGTCGTGCAGAGAGGGGTTTCCCAAGTCGATGATTGGTCCAGATCAGGTCCGTGTGGAACAATGAAGGAAGTCTCTTTGAGTTTGCTGGAGTTGAAGCGGCAAAAGTCGTTGGTTGAACTTTGCGGCGAAACGTAGGACACGAGACTTTCAGCGGTAAAGGAAAATTAAGTAAAGAAAAGAAAAGTGAGTGAAGGTTGGATGGCTTTAATGAGCGGCTGGTCTGTTCTTCTTGTTACTCCATTGTTCTTGGTACTCTGGTCATGGTTTCTCTTACCAGAACTAACCAACTCCAGTTCGTTTACTAACCAACTTCTCCCATTCACTATCTTGCAATATGATCATTTAAACTGAGTTGTTTGTCACACCTCTGAGGAGTCTTGGCCAATCAGACATTGACCCGTTTCAAGAGGGCCTTCCTCTGCCCCCAATAAAACCTAAGTGTTACATCCCGGTCTGTCTCTGCTTTAGCAGAGTGCCATTTTAACATAATTGCTATTAAATGGAATACAATACATTTTAAACAGATTTCATTCAAGTCAGAATATAGGAAAGGGAGAAAGAATCAAATTAAGTCCAAATAAGGCATACTTCCAGTCATTCAGTCAAGAGTTAATGCATTTACACGAATTGTGAGTGTTCTTAAAGCCTAACTGTTTACAGGTAGTACTTGTGGACACATAATGCAAAATGTATGTAGTTAAAAGATGTTTGATAAGTCCGTTAAAATTGTTGGAACAATTTTGAAGCAGATTTATTTGTTCAACAGTCTCTTTGGCTCTCCTGTGAAGTAAGGAAACAAAAGGGTCTGGATTGTCTCTCTGTCTTCTCGGGTGACCCTTTGGTATGTCGCTTCTGCTATCAGGAAGCATGTGTCGTAAAAGTAATCAGCCTGGCTTTATCTGCAGACGGTCCGGAGCCGGAACCTCAATTCTGAATTAGAATTATGCTTTGAAAGAATCATCTAAATGATTCATTTGTCTGGTTCGTCCACAGTTCTTACAGCGTCATTCGTCCAACTCGTGTTTTGAAACTTTGGCCACGTTTAGCATGAGAATCCAATTCTTTAACAGTGTGAATAAGTCAGAATATAGCATTATACCCGTGTCGAATCATGATTCGGATTGCGTGTCAAACCACTAAACTGCTGAAATCATGTGACTTTGGCGCTCCGAACCGCTGATTCGACACACTCATCATCACTATTTACAGGGTATCCGATGGTCCTTAAAAAGTCTTAAATACATTTTTCCTAATAAAAGGCCTTAAAAAGTCTTAAAATGTCTTAAATTCAGATTCGATAGGTCTTAAATATTTTTCGTTGCATTACCGCAAAAATGTTTTGTTTTCTAATACGGTCCAGCGCCGCGCGGCGCCATCTGCAGGACAAAGGTCAGCAAAGATGTAGGAATATCTGATCAGAGCTGTACACGGATACACATTTTTAAATCTGCTGTGGCAAAGCTACTGCAAGTGATTTTCGGTGCTGGAAATCCATATATCCTTTGCGGAAACAAACTCGTCATGGAAAGCGCAGCTCATGGTTGCTTAGTAACGGCAGACGCCACCGCAGCGTCCGAGCGCTTTGGAAAGGAGAAAGCGGCGCCGACGCGTTTTCCATGCATTTTTAGATGCGACATATGAACGGTCCCTAAAAGAGTTCAAATGGTTCAACGCCCCAAATGCGAGTAGAATCAGCGCTGAAACGTGTTCGGTAACTTTTTATGAATGGTGGTGAGAATTTAATATATAATTTGCAACGGCTGTGATGTAGCCTAGTTATATAAATAATAGTCTGACGCGCTGCATGCTTGCTGTAGCAGTAGTGTTTTCATTTTCGATTAACTGTAAATGCTACTTTGTGACGTTTAAATTTGGATTTGGGAACGCATTATTAGTCATTAGAATCGTTTATAATTTTGTTGTTTACAAAGAGAAGTTTCAGTGTCACATGATTATTCAGAAATGCTGATTTTTATATTATATAATACTATACTATATTATATTATTTATATTATCAATGTTAAAACGCAGTTTTTGCTGCTTAATTTTTGTGGAAATCCAATTTAAACATTTGTGGTAAGATTTAAAAAATAGAAAAATTAATACTTTAATTCATCATACTTTAAAGTGATAAAGTGAGTGAAGAGTGAAGACAATTAAAATGTTACAGAATATTTCTATTTAATACTTTATAAATAATATATTTGATAAATACATGTAATATAATTTCAAATAAATGTTGTTCATTGAACTTCCTTTTTTTCAAAGAAAACTAACAAATATCACAATTTCCACAAAAATATGAAGCAGCACAACTCTTTTCAACATTGATAATAATCAGAAATGTTTCTTGAGCATCAAATCAAATTGTAATGATTTCTGAAGGATCATGATGTGACACTGAAGACTGGAGTAATGTTGCTGAAAATGATCACAGGAATAAATTACATTTTATAAAATATAGAAAACCTTTTTTTATTTGTAAGAATATTTCACAATGTTGCTGTTTTTACTGTATTTTACTGATCAAATAAATGCAGCCCTGGTGAGCAGAAGGGACTTATTTTAAAATCAATAATTGTTTCCAAACATTTTGCAGGTACTTTAATATTAACAATTCTATTAATACATTTAGTATATTATATTATATTATATTATATTAATTATTGTCGTAATTATTAAATGCTCCTTTTTATTTTTACAGAACAATAGTATGTATTATTACAATATATGACATAGCTTTTAATGTGATAAAATATATATTTTTTAAAAAAAGGTGCCGGGACGTGGTTCGGGTGCGTGGTCAGAGTTTCCTGCTTTTTTATCTCTAGCTAATCACATGCCTGATATGTATGTATGTATGTATATGTGTGTGTGTGTGTGTGTGTGTGTATATATAAAGTCCTTATTTTGTTTTTCTGGCACACCAAAAATATTTTTGTCACTTTATAATATTAATATTGAACCACTGTACTCACATGAACTGATTTAAATATGTTTTTAGTACATTAATGGATCTTGAGAGTGGAAATGTCATTGCTGGCTATGCAGGCCTCACTGAGCCATCGGATTTCAACAAAAATATCTTAAATTAGTCCACTTTCAAATAAAATTTTCCTGATAATTTACTCACCCCCATGTCATCCAAGATGTTCATGTCTTTCTTTCAGTTGAAAAGCTGTATGCTGTATGTCCTACGCCTTCCCTATTGTACTTACGGAAAAAAACGGAACTGGCGCTGCATTGGTTCCATAAGTTGAATAGGGAAGGCGAAGGACGTACAGGGTATGCTGTTTGAAGAATTCGGAAGTGGCGGAACCACTTGAAGGAGATCATTTGTTTATATAAAAGCATATACATTTTAAAAACAAATTAGAAAATGACCGATCGTTTAGCTAGATAAGACCCTTATTCCTCATCTGGTATCATTTAAAGCTCTTTGAACCTGCTCACTCCTTGTAACACTTAAGGTGAAGTTTTCCAAACCTTATGTTATACTTAGGGAAATGACAGTTAAGGGGCTTTATGCAACACATCGTTTTTAAAAGGATTACTTAAGGGAAATTCTTAGGGTTTATGATGTTTCACCTAAAGAAACCCTTAAGTAACACTTAAGGGTGTTGCAGAAAATAACCGTTAAGTTTAAGGGAAACATAAGGGCGATCTTATGGGAAAATTACACTTAAGGTGCTTTATGCAACCGGGCACTGGTATTTTGTAACAATGGCTGAATACACCTTGTTGAATTGTTCGCTTGTTAGAGACCTGGTAATATAGAGAACTGTTTTTACTCTCCAGCATTCTCTAAAATTATACGCACTTGCTTAATAATATATTTCTTTTGTTTTTGTAGATGGACAATCTGTCTTACCAAGATGTGTATCAAAAGAGGTCAAGGGCAGTTGGGGTAAGTGTCCCAGACAGAATCAACTTAAGTTTTTTAAGAATAGCAGACATGTTTTTGTGGGTAGATTTATTCAGGAGAAGATCATTAACGCATTGGGATCCACTTGGATAAAATGAAAACCAAATGCTTGGAGATCACCAAATCCTTTTAGAGGACTAAATGACACGGACAAAGAGTGAGAGGACAGACTATATGAAACATCACTCCACAAAGGAAATATTATCATGATATCCAGCCCTTAATGTCCCCTCAGTTGTGAGTAAAATTGTATTTCAAATTATGACTTAAAAGCAAATAATAATGGAAATTATGTATCATTTAATACGTTTATATTGAATACATACATATTATATTGAATATAACATTATTCTCTTCTTGTTTAGGAACCACGTACACCCAACCCTGTGCTGCATATACTGTAAATGGATGTGCCTTGGATGCAGTCTGTTTTAGAAATAATGATGCAAGGGGAGAAGGTCTGTGAAGTAGACGATATGACCAGGTCACCACAATGTACTTCATCTTCAACCTTGAATATGCTTCAAAGCCGAGAAACACTCTAACATTCTTTGAAAAATAAAAATGTCCTGTTTAATGTCCTGTTTAAACATTATCTTAAAAAGTATATATAAATTAAAAATTAAATGATTAAAAATAATATAAAAATTATAGATATTCAGCTACATTCTGTTAAAGGTTGATGGAAATTTATAGATAAATGAATGAAATGATTTATTTGATTATTTATTTATTTCAATGATAAAAAACAATATTCCTTTTTTCTGTCCATTGGTGCCTGTGCTCATTATATTTATGTATTAAACATTTTATAGACAATCATTGTGTTCTGTATTCAATGTTTTTGAAATGGGATTAAGATATAGTTATATAAGTTATATATAAGACATATAGTTAATGTATAATTTATATTATATTTTAATAATTATTATGAATATATGTTATTGCTATCTAAAAGGAAAAGGTTCAAAATGGAACCTTAATGAGGCTTTAATGCACCTTTAAGTCAAGGTTCCAATTAGAACCTTTTTAAAAAGGTTCAAAAATGAACCTTTAAGGTTCCCCCACAGTTGCAATCGCCAGGAACCTTAAAAGGTTCATTTTTGAACCTTTTCTTCTTAAAGAGGTCGAACCTTTGGAGTTCAATAAAGAACTTTATAGTGCAAATATGAACTTCTAACTATCAAAAAGGTTCAAAGTTGAACTTACAGGTATTTGGAAGTTCTTTTTAGAACCTTTGTTGTGGTAACAGGGTTCATATTAGAACCTGTTTGTAGTTAAGGTTCATTTATGAACCTTTTCTAATATGATTGGATTCTATGGAGTGTACAGTCGATACAGTGTTTCATCTGTACCCCCGACCTCCCCGCACATTTCTATAAATTGCATCTTAACATTGAAAGACACCATGTTTTTTGTCCATTTTTAAAGCATAAACTAAGAAGACCAAGAATAAAAATTCAGTTTTACATTCATAAATGGACAAGAAGCTGTTCAATGTCAAATGGAGAGGTGACGTGAAAATCTTAGCCCTAAAAATAGACTGTGTTCAATATCTTCCGCTTAGACAACCGTATAAATATTCCCCAATTGAAAAGGACACTATGCAGTTTTGGAGCAAAAATCACAAGTAAGGTGTGATGCACAGGCAATTTATTTTACGTGTTTTATCTCTCCTTCTGTTCCAACTTTATCTACTTTGTTATTAGCTCATGTTTTAGAAAACATTTCATAATTGTATTGTACAAGGTTTCATCAGGAAGATTATTTTATCTTTATTTAATTATTATCATCATTACTAGCCTGCTACTACTACTACTACTATTGCTTTTACTACAACTGTTGTTAATCATTTATGTGCTGAGATTGCTTGTGCCTAAACGTTTTTACAAAATAAGAATACTGACAAATAACTAGCAATTCAAAAGTACATTATTTTCACTAAAAGTAAACGAGATTATTAATATTGTTTCGTTTTTAAGCATGAATAAGCAAATCCTTCAAAATGCTTTAAATGCTTTCATCTGGGCTTTGGTACGCAACGCAATGCACTGAATCTCCACAAGTCTCTCTCGCGCAATGATGTCAGTGGTCACGTGGAAAAAACCGTTACAAATTTTGAAGCGGCAGCAGCGGGACCGAGTGGGAAAGAGCGGAACGACACAAAAATCTGAGGTAAGACAACATAACGTCTCAAATAAACTATTAACTTTTTGAAAAAGCTATGAAACACCTATTTAATGTCATAATAACTTTAAGGTGTGTGGTAATGAATACATGACGATGGGCCTAAGCAGACACGTCGTGTTAATGCGGCCACAATATTGTCAATTTAACGGCCTGGAGAAATAATTCCGGGTGTACCACTTACTACACCTTTTCCACATGTTACTATTTCAAGATATTTCCCGTTTTTTATCCTTACTGTGTGTGCGCGTGTGTGTGCTCGCGCGCCCGAGAGAGAGAGAGAGAGAGAGAATTTAGTAAAAATGAAAAGTTTATATTTATTCATATTTTATAACGCATTGTTTTCTAAATTGCAATATTTCTCTGCATATAGATGCAAGAATGAGCTCAGAGCTGATTCACTGGAAAATCCATGTGGCTGACTGGTTGATGGCAACAGTTTCCAGGTGATCATCCCTACATTTCAAGGTTTATCTCACAAAAATGCACGCTCTGTTTAACTTCCCCATTGCAGCAAAACAGACATTTTCACAATTAAGCAGATATGACATTCTCCTATTGAATCCTGTTGTTTTAACAGACAATGGAATTGATGCGGACACTTGAATGAACCTAACTGAAAACTATGATACCTAAAATATTCCTTAAATTGAAGGATCAAGTTAAATTCATAAGATTAGAAGAAAACCTAAAGACCTAGATGCCTACCAAGACCACACACACCATTCATGTGTAAGTTTATTACATCTACTCTTAAAGTTTTAAAAAAGTTTGTGGACACCTCTATTAATTATTATTAACATTTTTTAATTACTTAATAGGTTGTACTGAAGATTTCAGTGACTAGCATTTTCTCACATGTATGTATTTAGTTGACACTGTTATCCAAAACAACTTACATTGCTTTAAACTTATATTGCATTCCCGTTTTGGAATGGGATGCCCATCAACTTGTATAGGTGTGATGGTTAGGTTTCCACATACTTTTAGCTAAACTATATTGCTATCATTACAAATTACTGAGCTGTTATTACCATTATAACATGCACCTCTCTGCAGTTTTTTGTTTCTGTAGGACTTGATTTGGTATTTCACATGGATCAATCTCAACACAACGTATTACTCAAACAGGGTGACCAGAAATGTATCAGCTACCCCACTAGCAATACAAAAAAACTTGAGGAGAGTGGAGATTTTTTTTCTTTATAAAATGTATTTATTACTTTTTTTTTATCACAAAGCAAATGGAGTTAAAAAATAATCTGTTTGATCAGATGTGCACATATATATGTTAATTCCCACAGTGAAGTACAGGTAAGTGCATAATTTTAAAGAAAGATGGAGGGTAAAATTGCCTTTCTTTAATTTCAGGTAAAACAAGCAAACAACACAACAAGGTTAGTTTAGCCCTGGTTAGCAAAAAGTCTTAAGTGACAAGACTGGAAGAGTGTATGTAAGAACGTGTCAAAGAGCCCTGCAGTTTCATAAAGCCTTTGATAGTATTTTAAATAATATTATTTTTAAAGGAGTCATGGTGTCACGGACAGAAGGAGACAACAGAGGTAATACAGTTCATAAAGGTTTATTATTGCAGGTGGCAGAGATGGGGAGAATAAACAGGTTAGTAGATTGAATGATGACAGGTTGAATGAACTTAGCTGGATGATAACAGTCTCTTTGTATTTGTAGATGATGGTAAGCGGATTGGTCTGGACTGAAGACAAAGGACGATGAAGGTGAGGAATCTCAATTATGAGACGAACAGGTAAGAAGCCAGGTAAGTGACACATGGCATGAGATACTTAAAAACTAATTCAAGAAAGATCACATTTGACTGGTATTGAAAAACTAAATGAAGTTCGTAGCAGGTTTAGCAAAGTAAGGAAATGGGTTATTTTACCAAGGGTCCAAGGACTTGTGACACTAAAAATATGGCAAGTATTGTAAATGTAAGTATGTCAAATGAAAGAACACCTTTTCACTTACATAGCTAATATATATAAACTGAAGGTCTCTTTGACATGTTCTTACATACAATCTTCCAGTCTTGTCTCTTAAGAACTGTGCCCGGTTGCATAAAGCACCTTAAATGAAAATAATGTCATTTATTACTTACCCTCATGCCGTTCTACACCTGTAAGACCTTCGTTCATCTTCGAAATGCAAATTAAGATATTTTTGTTGAAATCCGATGGCTCAGTGAGGCCTTCATAGCCAGCAATGACATTTCCTCTCTCAAGATCCATTAATGTACTAAAAACATATTTAAATCAGTTCATGTGAGTACAGTGGTTCAATATTAATATTATAAGGCCACGAGAATATTTTTGGTGCGCCAAAAAAAAAACTAAATAACAACTTATTTAGTGATGGCCGAATTCAAAACACTTACTACAAGCCTGTGTAGTATTTTTGGCACAGAAATACAGTACTCCGTCATTCGTCCAACTTGTGTTTTGAAACTTTGGCCACGTTTAGCATGAGAATCCAATTCTTTAACAGTGTAAATAAGTCAGAATATAGCATTATACCCGTGTCGAATCATGATTCGGATTGCGTGTCAAACTACCAAACTGCTGAAATCATGTGACTTTGGCACTCCGAACCGCTGATTCGACACACTCAACATCACTATTTTAAGTCCTTATTTTGTTTTTCTGGCACACCAAAAATATTTTTGTCACTTTATAATATTAATATTGAACCATTGTACTCACATGAACTGATTTAAATATGTTTTTAGTATATTTATGGATCTTGAGAGAGGAAATGTCATTGCTGGCTATGCAGGCCTCACTGAGCCATCGGATTTCAACAAAAATATCTTAAATTAGTCCACTTTCAAATAAAATGTTCCTGATAATTTACTCACCCCCATGTCATCCAAGATGTTCATGTCTTTCTTTCAGTCGAAAAGCTGTATGCTGTATGTCCTACGCCTTCCCTATTCTACTTACGGAAAAAAAAACGGAACTGGCGCTGCATTGGTTCCATAAGTTGAATAGGGAAGGCGAAGGACGTACAGGGTATGCTGTTTGCACTTGCTTAATAATATATTTCTTTTGTTTTTGTAGATGGACAATCTGTCTTACCAAGATGTGTATCAAAAGAGGTCAAGGGCAGTAGGGGTAAGTGTCCCAGACAGAATCAACTTAAGTTTTTTAAGAATAGCAGACATGTTTTTGTGGGTAGATTTATTCAGGAGAAGATGATTAACGCATTGGGATCCACTTGGATAAAATGAAAACCAAATGCTTGGAGATCACCAAATCCTTTTAGAGGACTAAATGACACGGACAAAGAGTGAGAGGACAGACTATATGAAACATCACTCCACAAAGGAAATATTATCATGATATCCAGCCCTAAATGTCCCCTCAGTTGTGAGTAAAATTGTGTTTCAAATTATGACTTAAAAGCAAATAATAATGGAAATTATGTATCATTTAATACGTTTATATTGAATACATACATATTATATTGAATATAACATTATTCTCTTCTTGTTTAGGAACCACGTACACCTAACCCTGTGCTGTATATACTGTAAATGGATGTGCCTTGGATGCAGTCTGTTTTAGAAATAATGATGCAAGGGGAGAAGGTCTGTTAATTAGACGATATGACCAGGTCACCACAATGTACTTCATCTTCAACCTTGAATATGCTTCAAAGCCGAGAAACACTCTAACATTCTTTGAAAAAATAAAAATGTCCTGTTTAATGTCCTGTTTAAACATTATCTTAAAAATTATATATAAATTAAAAATTAAATGATTAAAAATAATATAAAAATTATAGATATTCAGCTACATTCTGTTAAAGGTTGATGGAAATTTATAGATTAATGAATGAAATGATTTATTTGATTATTTATTTATTTGAATGATAAAAAACAATATTCCTTTTTTCTCTGTCCATTGGTGCCTGTGCTCATTATATTTATGTATTAAACATTTTATAGACAATCATTGTGTTCTGTATTCAATGTTTTGAAATGGGATTAAGATATAGTTATATAAGTTATATATAAGACATATAGTTAATGTATAATTTATATTATATTTTAATAATTATTATTAATATATGTTATTGCTATCTAAAAGGAAAAGGTTCAAAATGGAACCTTAATGAGGCTTTAATGCACCTTTAAGTGAAGGTTCCAATTAGAACCTTTTTAAAAAGGTTCAAAAATGAACCTTTAAGGTTCCCCCACAGTTGCAATCGCCAGGAACCTTAAAAGGTTCATTTTTGAACCTTTTCTTCTTAGAGTGTACTACACAAGGGTGTTGAAACTAAAGCTGTAATGTTCTTTTAGGTCATCTTTTCTGGTCTGCGTATGAAGCGGTCACAAATCACATAATGCATCAACATGAAAAGTGAGTCTTGCTGTTTTTTGTGTAACATTTACAACTATTGAGAGCTTAAAAGAAGTCTATCTATTACACTTAGTTACAGCATGTTACAGTCATGGAATCATATTTTCTTTGTACTCAGGACTTCAATAAAAAGTAACTTGATGAGTAGTTATTTTAAGTGAAAGGTTAGTTGATTCAGACCGCTCCAATACTGTCTTTTTAGGTGTCAGCCTTTTAGGTTTGATCCAGGAAACAGGCACGACAGTGTGTTGTCATATTTGTCTCGATTTGTTCTTCTTTCAGGATGCCATTATGGTAAGTGGCATACGATCAAAAAATGTTTAACACCTCTTAAATGTTTTTTACAATTTTAAATATTTGTTTAGCTTAAGACAAACTCAGTAAAAACAGTATATTCGTAAATAGAATTAAATAAATGTAACCGTACAAATATTGACTATGAATAAATAAAACAAAACCTAACACCATACACAAATGATGGTTCTAACTCTTTCACAAGCCAGACTGATCCCAGGTAAGTTTACCTCAAATACCTGACTCACAATAATTAGATATCTTGACTTTATCCACACATAAATTTTATGTTACTTGATTTTTTTATTTTTTTTTTCTGACACACAGTGTTTTACCAATGCTTCATTTTTTAACATCACCATTCTTTATTTAATTCCTCTGAATTTGTAACAAATTAATTAAAATTTATTTAACAGCATGATACTTCAAGCTGTTGACTGCAGCGGTTATAATTTTTCCATATTTGAATGTGTGTTTTCTACACATTGCATGCTGGGATGCATTCCAGTACCTTCAGACCATTTTTTTTTTGTTTCAAATGTCTCAGTATAGGATTTCTCTCACCAACTCCAAATAAAGAAAAAAATGCATATTCTGATCAGGTAACATAGAACCAATACTTTAAAATGGCTGTATGTATGCCATGTGTGTGTTTGTGAAAGTTGATTGGTGGATTTTGGGGTGTTTCAGCTTGTAAACAGACTATGCATTGTTTGATAATTAGATTGCATAGTTCGCTATATTTGTATCCAGAATTACAGAGTTTGAATGTAAAAATACCAATAACATTTACTTTAAAATTACAAAGATGTTACATTGTTACAGATGTTACAGGGATATCACCCTTTAATATAATGAGTCACACGTTTAATTACAGATTATGATCATTCATGTAATTTTACATTAATTTTTAGGCTATGTAATGTAATTTAATTATATATATATATATATATATATATATATATATATATATATATTATACACACAGTAATTCCCCGTATAAAAAGAATTACTGTAATTTGTCATTAATACTTAGAATAGCAGTCAAGTTGATAAATTACAGATATTGTTTGTAATTTTACATGAATCTGTATGTAATTTAAGAAAACAGAAATCTACTGTAAAATTTTTTTTTGCTATTTTACATAAAATGTGTAAAAAATTACAGTGTATAGAGGTTAAAAACAGATTAAATTGTTTTGAATATAATTTACAATATCATGATCATAAAGTTAAGTGATTCAGCTTTTTATTTCAACTTTGTTGTATACACATTGAAGTAGTGTAGATGATAAAATGGCATTACATACATAATTTAATTTTGCACGTTATCAACTTTGCCTTTGATATAAAGTTTCTGGAATCTCATTGTGGTTTAAAACATTGAAGTTAGGGTTTTTTGATCACACGCCCCAAAGGGGCATGTTGAAGAAGCCTGCATCAGGCTCACACAATCAGGAAAGTGACTTTGGCGGTCAATATATCAACCAGACAATGTTACTTCAACTTTTGAATGACGTGATGGTTGCGGTCCACGCTGGTACAGTTGTAAAAAATCTGGTGTACTATCTAGCGCTAGATCCTCCTTTGGTTAGGAAACCCAGATTACTTGCGATAACCAAGATCTGCGTAGAGTTTATCAGGACAGTCGATTGGGGTCTGACCCCTGCTGTGCGGGGTGTACAGGGAGTTGCCATCAGGAAGTCATAAACATAACAGTCACAATGAAACATAAGTAGAGAAGTCTACATATGTCGCCAGTTTATTATTATTTTATCTTATTTAATTGACTTCTTTGTTAACAAAACAAATACAGGGGTTGAACAAAAGAAACCAAAGACACAGCTGAAGCTGATGGGTATAGAAACAAACAATGACATAATCCATAGCCAAAGAAACTTTCCTATGTAAAACTTGTATACTTAAATGTTTATCTCTCTATGAGATTTTTTATATAAATGAACGGGTTAAAATGTTTCAAAAACTAAGGCCAATGAAATAAAAAAAAAAGAGTATGATGACTGTTGCTTTCTTACTTGCTATGGTTAGGATTCTGAACAGGTATTTGTTTGAAAAAATCACTGGTAATCAGACCCAGGTACATCACCTCAAAACTGAATGGAATGTGAATCTTAAGAGTAATTTCTAGACATTTGTGTATCTCATACCAATATTGTTTAATAGAAATACAGCCCCAAAAAATGTGGAAATGGTTTGCCTTGTCAACCCCACAATTTCGCCAACAAACAATTGGATCTATACGACTGATACTTGATCTGAGCAGGTGTGGAAAAAAACCTAGCAAAACACCCTTCCACGCAAACTCTCTCCAGAACAAAGAATATGTAGTTTTCCATTGTGCCTCGCATACTCTTTCCCACTCCTCCACTGAAAGACTCAGGTTGCCTTCCCGCTCCCATCTCTCCTTTATGTATAATGTGTCTATCATCTTAGCTTGTTGTAGCCCACTATACAACTGTTAGATCACATTTTTACAGACATCTAATTGATAGGCTAGAAGAAAAACTTTTAATAACCTATGTTCTACTTTCCTTGATACATCTCCTATAGCATGCTCTGCATAGTGCCGCAATTGGAGATACCTATAAAGGTCTTGGTTCTCTAGCCCATGATTTCCTTTAAGCATATGAAAGCTCTGAAGTTTCCCTTTATTCAAAATGTCCAATAGGCAGTTAAGCCTTTAGTTGTCCAACTTTTAAACCTACCATCTGTTTTGTTGTGGAACAAACTCAGTACCATAGGCACACCAGCGCAGCAATATCATGGAATCTTTCAAATTACATAATTTCACTACTTTTTTCCAAATGTTTAGGGATACATTTAACCAAGGGTTATCTATAGTTAATAATATATTTATCAGTCCAACATCTCCCAATGCTACCTGAACTGGAACATCGTGAGATATAACACTTTCTATTTCCTTCCATCTAGATTGATATACTGGATTACATAAACACACCAAAGGTTTAATTTGGGCAGCATAATAATGATCTCGAAAACAAGGCAGTGCCATTTCCTCCCTTTCCAGATAAATCTTGAAAATAATTTATCCAGTTTACTATTTTCAATCAATCCAGTTATAATATTTTCATCATCACTGTTATAATATTTTCACTTTCACAGGTTACGAGGTAAAAAAAAAAAAAAAAAAAAAAAAAAAGATCATAATAATGGTCCATAACATGTAGAAATAGGTTGGAATTTAATCTGTTTTTAACCTCTATACACTGTAATTTTTTACACATTTTATGGAAAATAGCAAAAAAAATTTACAGTAGATTTCTGTTTTCTTAAATTACATACAGATTCATGTAAAATTACAAACAATATCTGTAATTTATCAACTTGACCGCTATTTTAAGTATTAATGACAAATTACAGTAATTCTCTTTTTATACGGGGAATTACTTTTTTAGTATTATTAAATTACATTACATAGCCTAAAAATGAATGTAAAATTACATGAATGATCATAATCTGTAATTAAACGTGTGGCTCATTGTATTAAAGGGTGATATCCCTGTAACATCTGTAACAATGTAACATCTTTGTAATTTTAAAGTAAATGTTATTGGTATTTTTACATTCAAACTCTGTAATTCTGGATACAAATATAGCGAACTATGCAATCTAATTATCAAACCATGCATAGTCTGTTTACAAGCTGAAACACCCCAAAATCCACCAATCAACTTTCACAAACACACACATGGCATACATACAGCCATTTTAAAGTATTGGTTTTATGTTACCTGATCAGAATATGCATTTTTTTCTTTATTTGGAGTTGGTGAGAGAAATCCTACACTGTAAAATGTAATAAGTAGAGTTAACTTAAAAAAGTGAGGAAACCGATTGCCTTAAATTTATAAGTAAAGTATACTATTCATTTTAAGTTGGCTAAACTAAATAGTATTTGTAGACTAAACTTACTCAATAAGTATAGTATTAATTTTAAGTTGGCAAAACTAAATAGTATTTGTAGACTAAACTTAATTATCAAGTACAATTAAGTACTGGTGACTCAAAAGCATTAGTTGTGGTAACTTAATGTGAGGCAATTGGTTTCCTTAAATTTACTAGTAAAGTGAACACTAAGTAAGCTAAACTAACAAAAACGAGTAAAGCAAAAAATGAACTATGTTGTCAAAACATTCATTTTATTGTAACAGTGTCCAAAATTTAAGCATTTTTAAAACAAAAAGGGTTGACAACAGACCTACAACAGTCTTGTTTCTGCCATCAGCTCAAATCAGATTAAAACAACAGCCTTTTTTTTTTTTTTTTTTTTTTTTTTAAAATAGGGATTTGTTTTAATCAGTCACCCATCAACCTGGATACAACACCCAAAATGCAACAACAGACACAAGACTAAATCGTTCTGTTATAACTAACAAACACATCTTGACTAAAAGTTTTGGTTTTGAATCCAGGTTGGTAGGTGTCCGATTAAAACTACCAAAAAATTCAACAACAGACCTACTGCAACATGGTCTTGTTTCTGCCATCAGAAACACAAAGAACACATCTTGATCAAAACATCCAAGTTATGCAGCAATTACAATTTCTTTTTTCTAGGATTTATACCCAAGTTGATGGATGACAAAAAAAAAGAAAAGAAAAAAAAACAAAAAAAACAACAACATGCAACAGACATACAGTAACAAATCCTTGTTTCTGCAAACACTAAACATTTTAAATAAAACAGATTTGTTTTAATCAGTCACCCATCAACCTGAATAAAACACCCAAAGTGCAACAACAGACCTACAATAACATAACTTTTTCTGCCATCAGAAGCTTAAAACAAAAATGGATTAAAACATCAAGGTTTTTAAGTTGCGGGTATTGAGATTTTTAATCAGTCACCCATCAATCTGGATACAACAACCAAAAGGCAACAATAGACCTAAGACAGTCTTGTTTCTGCTATTAAAAACATATTGAACAAATTCTTTACTACAAAGCTTTTAATGACTGGAGTTTTGGTTTTGTATCCAGGTTGGCAGGTGACTGATTAAAACTCAAAAAAATGCAACAACATTCTGCCATCAGAAACACAAAAACACATTAAAACATCACTAGGTTTTTTAGTGATTGCAGTTTTGGCTTGAGAGATTTGTGCCCCAGGGAAAGAAAAACCCTTTGAATGAACTCAAAAGTGTTTTTAAGCTGTGAAGGGTACTCCATATTTAAACATAGATCAGCCCAAAAACAAAACACATGGCATGTGGAACATTCTCAAGTCCATCCATTGCTAGAACACCCTCCAAAATTATTGCTGTATCAGTGACCTCCAATGGCAAACCTTGTGGAGACATCGGGCTGTCCTCTGGCACCACAGTGAGAATTCCTATCGATACTTGAGGTGCAACGATATCAATGTCCTATAAGAAAGAAAGAAAAGCGATATTAAAATACATTCTTTTATTGCAAACGCAAACAAGTGCATGTACCTTGTAAAAATTTAAACTGCTTAAGGTGCCGTTACTAGTTCTTGAAGTAACTAGTAAATTTATAACCTGGCTTCAGTGGGAATTGTCAGTGATAATTTGGACTTTTTCAGTAAAAGCATCGAAACATTTAATAGCAATATCTTTTAGGTAAAACAGTTACATCCATCCCATGATCGGTTTGGTTTCAAACATTCCTCAAATATCTTCCTTCGTGTTCATCAGAAAGAAATTTATACAGGTTTGTAACAAAATGAGATCCTTTCCCTATTCTTTTAATGTTTAACTTATTTAACGCTAATTATTGGTCATTGAAAGGCATTTGTTTTTGTTACTGCTGAAACTGTCTATACCAGCAGAGAGTGAAGCGATAGGGTGGAGAAGGGATGCTGCTAAAACTGTCAAGGGACATAGGTAAGGAATGGCTATATATAGAGACCTCTTTGTGCTGACTGAAATTGAACTGGAAAAATTCAAGACACTATTCTATATGAGATTTTTATAGTTTGAAAACAGTTTCATCCACATTTTAAGATTTATTTGATCAAATGTTATGTCTTCTATGTACTTTATATATGATCTCTTAAGTAAACGTAACGCTGACACAGAAATTGGGACATCTTTCTTGTAGCACTTTTTACAGATATTAAATTAGAAGAATACTTACAAAGCATGTTTTGAAGAAGTCTGTAGTGTCTTCCCCAAGAAGGACAGCAAGACCACAGCGAACTGCTGTCCGTCGAGCAGTGACATCAGTGATGTTCTAACAAATAATACATAAAACATCAAGATCAACAGTGAAAACAGATCACTTTAAAGTTGACAAATGGACTTACACTGTTTTTTTTTTGCTTTTTTTTTTTACAATACTTACTGCAGACTTCATTTGCATTAGAAGCTCCAAGAGCTTTTTTCCAGCTGTGCCTTTCTTTGATTCGAAAATTTCCAGAAAACGAGAAGTATGTTTATCAAGGGCTGAGAAGAATTCTTGCTTGAGGTTTTTGCTTGTGATCCGGTTGCACTCAGCAATAATCTATGAAAAGGAGAACAAAAGAAACAACACATTAAGACTTAAAATATTTTTACATGCCCTAGATAAAATGTGTCTTAATTACCTGACTTTCCCTGAAGAGTGCTGGCCATCTTTGTAAAGTCTCTTTTACTGAAGGCTCCTTTTCAACCAACTCTTTTCTTCTTAGCGAAAAAGGTATGTCCATGTACTGTGCTATCAGTGTAAAACTTGGATGTCGTTTCTTCATTTCCTCCACAATTTCTAATCGTTTTGATTCCATGCTGCTTTCATTTTCACCAGAAGGCATATTGGGTAGAAAATTGATCTCGAATCGTTTGGGTTTCTTGACATTTCTTGGAGAATCTTGGCTCCCTCTTTTCATTGAATTAACAAGAACAAGAAGACAATTGAATTAAAGACGACAAATGTTGTACAAATTTATCTTAAACATCCATATACTCAGAAATAATATGAAATAAGAAACTGCTAAATATTTCGTAGCCAAAAACAGCAATAAATAACACCGTAATAAGACTAGTATTAACATCAAATGCGTTGTAAAAACAGAAAACAACAGCAGCTTTCAGCCTGTCACCATCATATGCAAACATGAAATATCAAACGGGTTTACAGGTTTTTGCATTCCATTTGTCCTACCGTTTTTATGTTTGGCGGACATGTTTAGGTGTTGCACTTCTGTCGTGTCTTTTGCAGCGTCTCACCCATGAAACGGCTTTGTAAAAGCACGGCGGTCAAGTAAAAAAAGAAAAAAGAAAAAGAAAGAAAAAAGCTCAACTCGCGTTCAATAACTTTGCTTCTTTTTCTCATTCCACTGACTGAGTCTAATTTTTATAGCGCAATAACGGATTTGTGAATGAACAGCCGCTTAAGAACAGTGATGTGTTCAGTCTATGGTTCTGCGTTCATGGAGCGTCACATGAGAGCGGTTATTCAGGCGCGCCGGCGCCATCCTGAGGTCGGATCATTTTCTTCTCCTAATGCGGTTATCATTGCTGTACTGTCAACATGTCTAATTAAACGCTTGCCATTTTTATTCAAAATCGCGATTTCTCGATTCAGAAAATAATAAAATCGAGGCAAAACAAAAATTCGAATCAATCGAAAAAAATCGGAAAAACCGCCCCCTATTTTAAGGCATTGAATTAATGGTTTTTCGGGTCGATTCGTTTGAATAGATTATTTGCCGATAACTGGAAACACAACAAAGGCGATCTATTGGCTCACGAATCACTAATTTATCCAGTATATGGTCTGAAGGCACGTGAGGTGTTTAAAATCAGAATGAGTTTTTAGTCTTAAGAAAAAAAAAAGGTTTCGCTTAGACACACGTGCTTGCAGAATATATAACCTTACACATTATTGTATTTTAGCAAAGGCAAAAATCCTGCATAACGTTACTATGCTCAAATGTTAAGTATGAGTTTCACGTGTAAAGAGCTTCACTCGTCCGTCACTAATCTGAAAACAGTTGTTTTTATATTGATATATAAAAGGACATCAACACTAATTATAAACTGGTTACTTTTCAACTGCATACCTTTTCCTTTTACTCAAGTAATTAACACTATAACTTCAACTAATCATTTACACAATTACTTGTATTTTACTTCAGTAAGTTTTTGTTACTCTAACCACCTCTGTAACTTGTCTGTTGACCTAAAACACGTTTATCTTAAAAGCGAGGCGATTACCAATTATTAGATTGCTAAAAGCAATCCAACGTCATCCATCGTTTCTATATCAATATATTAACAAAACACGACTTATAAACTTTGATTTGATATTATTTTGAAATGAAAATGTAGCAGTTAAACTATAAAAAAAGAGACTTACCTTATCATGCTCTTATCCAGCCACGTGCAAATTATGAACCTGCCATCTGAACCAAGTAACTACGCTTCTTCGTCCAATTAATGAGCTCTCACTCCTTTGGAGTATTACCGCCATCTACTGTATGGTGCATTCACAATACTTAAACTTTTAAGTTGAGCTAAATGAACAAGTTGAGTTTAAGCACTTTGTGTGGGGAAAAAGTTGGAAGTAATGTCAACAAACTTAATAAAATAAGTTAAGTTTACTTAATCATTTTAGTAAGCTCAGCAATTACATTTTACAGTGTATACTGAGACATTTGAAACAAAAAAAAAAATGGTCTGAAGGTACTGGAATGCATCCCAGCATGCAATGTGTAGAAAACATACATTCAAATATGGAAAAATTATAACCGCTGCAGTCAACAGCTTGAAGTATCATGCTGTTAAATAAATTTTAATTAATTTGTTACAAATTCAGAGGAATTAAATAAAGAATGGTGATGTTAAAAAATGAAGCATTGGTAAAACACTGTGTGTCAGAAAAAAAAAATAAAAAAATCAAGTAACATAAAATTTATGTGTGGATAAAGTCAAGATATCTAATTATTGTGAGTCAGGTATTTGAGGTAAACTTACCTGGGATCAGTCTGGCTTGTGAAAGAGTTAGAACCATCATTTGTGTATGGTGTTAGGTTTTGTTTTATTTATTCATAGTCAATATTTGTACGGTTACATTTATTTAATTCTATTTACGAATATACTGTTTTTACTGAGTTTGTCTTAAGCTAAACAAATATTTAAAATTGTAAAAAAACATTTAAGAGGTGTTAAACATTTTTTGATCGTATGCCACTTACCATAGACTCTAACAGCATGATGTCACTGTTTTCTTAGTTACTAGGCCTCTTGAATTTAGATGTGAAAATTGATTGCACTCGTAATTCCTACAAAGATCACGGTTGAGATTTATCTATAGCTTTACTACACATCGAAGAGATGGATAATTGCACTACAAGAACTATCAATTTACTTTCTTAGTAACTAGACCCTTGAATTCGCATTTGAGTTTTGTACTCAGATAATTCCTACAAAGGACGTTTGACTTTTATCTGTAGGGAAAAAGGAAAGCCAGTAAGCTATATTCAATATCTATTTTTTGAGTAATAGACAGCCAATGCAATTCTTAAATGTCATGTTGGATGCTAAAATCTGGATTCTTATCTAAATCATTACTAAAACTTTTTTAAAATGGCGTGAGCACTTGATACTAGAGTACAAATATTGTATAATACATGTTGGAAGTGTGTATAATTCATGTTCACAAGTGAAAATGATATTTTTTAAAGTTTCAGGCATGTTACAATCATGCAATACAAGGATCCAAGTGGAGCTTCATATTAAACAAAGAAAAAAATATAAGACCTATTCTAATTCCAAGGGGGAAAGTAAGTTTTGCCTAATAGTTTGTGAAAAGAAAAAATAGTCTGGTTATGTTGTATTTTTAAAATCACCATTTTTCCTTGTGTCAAACGTATTTGGTAGCATGATTCTTTTGTTTCATCATGTATTACTCTAACTTCTTATTTATCAGGCTGATAAAAGTAGCTATAGAGCCAAGAAACGTACATTTTTATAAAATAAAAAGAAACAATTAATGGCCTTGTGTCAGAACACACGGTATGAAGATACATTTGCTTCTAATTTTTATTCAAACTTTAAAGCAAGATTATCATTTTGAAAAAGTGTAATACAGTATTTGATTTTGGGGTAAAACTATCTTACATAGTAATGTGTTTTCACCCATTGTCCTGAACCTTTGGCTATCCTTAATGGTTTCATTGTGTGATAAACTGATTTGGAGCAAGGTAATATCTATTTGTTAAAAACATTGCAGCAAACATATTTGTCAACATTATTCTTTTGGTTTACCATAGTTTTACCTTATATTTACTAGGAATTGAAACTTTATTGAAATTAAAAAAAAAAAAAAAAAGTAAAATTATATAAATCTATGAGACATACCTCACCTTAAATGTAAAGTTTTTTAAACGCAAACATATTTAACAGATACACTAGGTTTTAACAGCGAAGATATTTAATGCGGACATGCCAGGTAGGGGATTTGGCCTAATCTTTGGTTTTTAAGCACAATTAAATATTCTCAAGAGATCCATTGTCCCCTGGAAGTCACGTCTTCTGAAAGACCTCACATGTGCGGATTCACTTGAAAACAGTACATAGTGATGGAGTACTCGAGTCCTGGACTCGGACTCGAGTCCGACTCGAGTCACTATTCTTTGGACTCGAGTCCGACTCGAGACTCCATTCTCTGGACTCGTGACTCGACTTGGACTCGCGGACTGATGACTCGTACTTGGACTCGGACTTGAGCATTCACAACGTTGTTTTTGACTAAATATGTTATAAAAAATTATATAAGTTTATATATAATATTATATAAGTTTTCATGCCCAAGACCGGCCGGGATCTATGTTTTCCCCTCACAGACACTGCTACCGCTCACTCTCTTGACAACACACTCACTGACGTCACTCACTTTACGCTCGTGCATGATTCGCGGGCTAAATGTTCAAATTTGGAAAATGCAGAAAGATGTGCCCCGGATCGTGAAATTCGCCTACACGAATTTAGCATCTAATGCTGGAAAGAGCAGCGCTAAATGTTGTGTGTGTAATCGCACAATTGAGGAAAAGACTGGGACAACTTCAAACTTTAACAGACACCTGTCACGGATGTACCCAGAAAAGTAAGTAAAATGCTTTCCATTGGCTGACGTTAGCTTTTAAAAAAACTATTAACTAATGCATATATGATAATAAACAGAAGAAGCTAGGGTTGGGCGATGTTTGACAATTTGGCATCAGACGTCGACAATGTTTAATGTCTGGTTCAGATTACACAATTTTTTTTGTCTGTTGATAATTTACTAGTCACTGTGTCAGATCAGATTACATTTTTTTTTTTTTTGTCTGTTGCGATAGTCACTGTGTCAGATGGATGACGCAATTTTGACTCCTAAAATCCTGTGGTGTCGTGGACAAGAAACATGTCAGACTAACGTTACATGTTGCTTTCTGACCAGTCGCGTGCCGTCACACACACACATTCACTTGAACACATACAAACGCACTCACACTAAATCACTCGGTCACCCACTCCCTCACTCTCACTCTCTCTCTCTCTCTCTCTCACTCACTCACACACACACACACACACACACACACACACACACTCACTCACTCACACTTCCTCTCTCTCGGCATATCGTATTGATTTTTACGTTTTAAGTATTTTTAAAATACAGTGCCCTGTAAAATGCACGTTTCTGTCATTTTTGTTTAATGTAGAACCTCTTTAATACATTTGATCAGTTCTTTGAAGGTCCCAGAGTGGAGACATGTAGGCACTGGGAGCTCGAGACTCGACTCAGACTCGAATACGGGACTCGAGACTCGACTTGGACTCGAACTCTGGTAATGGTGACTCGACTTGGACTCGACTCGGACTCTTCTTTGGTGACTCGGACTTGGACTCGAACTCTGGTAATGGTGACTCGACTTGGACTCGACTCGGACTCTTCTTTGGTGACTCGGACTTGGACTCGGACTCGAACACTGGGACTCGAGACTCGACTCGGACTCGACAGTTGGTGACTCGACTACAACACTGGGAACAGCACATAGGAACATCTGGTCTCTCTCTCCCTCTCTCTGAAAATGTGGTATTTTCTTAAAGATACAACTTAAACTAAAGAGCAATGTTGCGTCATCGTTTCAGGTGACGGGAGTTTTGAGGCATCAAACACACAGACACCTTCACGTTTGGATTTTTTAAAATTTATTATTATTATTATGACAAACTATATCAATATGTTTCATCGCATTGGTGGGTATTTGCCAGATGGAAATTCTGCTTAAATCTTTGAGAAATAAGATCAAATAAAACTAAGTAGAGGTTTTTGATGTAAAATTTTAAAGTTTTTCTTTCTTTTTTTTTTTTTTGTATGAACAAATGGCGTTTAATAAAGATAATACTTTAGGTTAAATTTAAGTAAAATAATTTCTACTATTGGACATCAGATGTTATCCTGATACAGTAGTCTTCTAGAAAGATAAATAGAAGATATAATTTTAATAAAACTTTATAGATTGGATTTAAACAACCATATCATTTTAAAATATCTAGATTATGCTTTGTAATAAATTTAGTACAAAAAAATGTGCTCTGGAATGCAGACTAATGCTGTGACACAGAGGCTCATCTGTCTGCTTCCTCCTGTCTCTGTGAGGACTGAAGGATTTGTTTCACACTGGAATTTAGTGTTTTGTTTATGATACAACTTAAACTATTTTTTTTTTTTTTTTTATCATTGCATAAAGAACAACTTCAGCTCTCTGAAAATGTAAGGTGTTTTCATATTTATATTTATTTATTTATTTTATTTTATTTATTTATTTTATAAAATGTTTAAATAAATGTTAGTAACATATTTGGCTTATATATTTGATTTATAATCATTTCCTTTAAAATAGAAATAAACGTGTGTACATGTGTGTGGTTCTGGTATTCCCTAATATTGTGTGGACAAAATGTGACCCAAAAGTGTAGTAATAAAACAAATTGTTGGCCCCCGAGCAAAATTTGACCCATGATAAAAACAGCTTATAAATTATTTTAAATCAATTTTATTTGTTTATTAGGGCCCAAGCGAAAATTCGCGCAGGGCCCTCTTGTTCTTCTAAGGATTATTAGGGCCCAAGCGAAAATTCGCGCAGGGCCCTCTTGTTCTTCTAAGGATTATTAGGGCCCAAGCGAAAATTCGCGCAGGGCCCTCTTGTTCTTCTAAGGATTATTAGGGCCCAAGCGAAAATTCGCGCAGGGCCCTCTTGTTCTTCTAAGGATTATTATTATTTTTTTTTTTTTTTTTTTTTTTCCGTCTTCCGGGGCTTTTTGGGGGCCTTAACATGCTCAAAAACTCTTGAAAATTGGCACACACATTGGAATCCGCGGCCATTAGGACGCCGGAGAGGCTGGTACCCGGGCGTGGCAGGGGGGCTCGACAGCGCCCCCTTGAAAAAAGTCTGAAAATTTGGTCCATATATTAAACATGCTTGCACGTATTAGTATGAAACTCGGTACACATATAGACCTCATCGGGCCGAACAACTTTCGCGCTCTAAGTTAATCGCCACGCCAACAGGAAGTCAGCTATTAAGGGTTGTTTGAAAAACGCATGCTCTGGAATTTGATATACTCCTCCTAGACGATTAATCCGATCGCCACCAAACTCGGTCAGCATGAAGTCAAGACACTGATGATTAAAAATTGCCAGGGGATTTTTGATATCTCGAACGGTTTGGCCGTGGCGAGGCAACGAATTTATGGCGAGAAAAAGGAAACAGGAAATGTGTTATAACGTCTTAATACATATATTGATCTTTATGAAACTTCACGAGTGTGTTCGTTATAGGAGTCTGATCACATGGATGTGACTATTGTGAGTCAAAGTTATAGCGCCACCAACTGGCAGCAGGAAGTGTATCACTTTTTGAAATGTTTTGAGATCACCCTCTTATTTTTACCTGATTTGCTTCAAACTTCATCAGTGTAATGTCAATACACAGCAGATGTAGACCTATGACAGGATTTTTGATATTTGAAATATTGTTGCCATGGCAACAGGTCAAACTGTAATAATATTCTTGAGTGTTTTTGAGGCTCTTAACATGCTTCAAATTGCATGAAACTCGACACACACATCAATATTGTCAACCAGTAGACATGGACAAAGCCATAGAAATGGGCGTGGTGGAGGGGCTCAGTAGCGCCACCTTTTGACAAAAGTGGGGGTTAGTTTTTCCTACAGTCACCAAACTCGGTACACATATTATTCTCATCAAGCCGGACAATTTTCTAATTTACATTCATTAGCTCCGACCAACAGGAAGTCAGCTATTTTGGTTTGAATGTTAATTTTTTGAAAAAACAGGCTATGAATTTTATACTACTACTCCTACAGGGTTTATCCAATTTACACCAAGCTTTTTTTAACTTGTTGCGAACACATTGAAGTTGTTTAATTGCAAACGGATTTTGGATATCTCAAACGGTTTGGCCGTGGCGAGGCAACAAATTTATGGCGAGAAAAGGGAAACAGGAAATGTGTTATAACTTCTGCATACATTGATTGATGTTTATGAAACTTCAGGAGTGTGTTGGTTGTAGTAGTCTGATCACATGGATGTAACTATTGTGAGTCAAAGTTATAGCGCCACCAAATGGCAGCAAGAAGTGTATCACTTTTAAAATGCTTTGAGATCACCCTCTTATTTTTACCTGATTTGCTTCAAACTTCATCAGTGTAATGTCAATACACAGCAGATGTAGACCTATGACAGGATTTTTGATATTTGAAATATTGTTGCCATGGCAACAGGTCAAACTGTAATAATATTCTTGAGTGTTTTTGAGGCTCTTAACATGCTTCAAATTGCATGAAACTCGACACACACATCAATATTGTCAACCAGTAGACATGGACAAAGCCATAGAAATGGGCGTGGTGGAGGGGCTCAGTAGCGCCACCTTTTGACAAAAGTGGGGGTTAGTTTTTCCTACAGTCACCAAACTCGGTACACATATTATTCTCATCAAGCCGGACAATTTTCTAATTTACATTCATTAGCTCCGACCAACAGGAAGTCAGCTATTTTGGTTTGAATGTTAATTTTTTGAAAAAACAGGCTATGAATTTTATACTACTACTCCTACAGGGTTTATCCAATTTACACCAAGCTTTTTTTAACTTGTTGCTAACACATTGAAGTTGTTTAATTGCAAACGGATTTTGGATATCTCAAACGGTTTGGCCGTGGCGAGGCAACGAATTTATGGCAAGAAAAGGGAAACAAAGTGTTATAACTTCTGCATACATTAATTGATTTTGATGAAACTTTGGCTTAGTCTTCGTTGTACAAGGCTGATCACATGGATTTGACTATTGTGATTCAAAGTCATAGCGCCACCAACTGGAAGCAGAAAATGTGTCACTTTCAGCATACATTGAGATCACCCTCTTATTTTTACCTGATTTGCTTCAAAATTCATCAGAATAATGTTAAAACTTGGCACATGTAATCCTTTGAAAATGGGCAGGGAGGAGGGGCTCTATAGCGGCACCTTGTAGTGCAGTAAATGTGGAGTGAATTTGACATAGTCCTTTGATGTTTAACCGTTTTAAGTGCCTATTGCCCGCTGTGCACAGTTGCCCTGAAGCCACCGGGGTGGCGGTGCCACCGGGCTTGGGCCCGCCATCGCTGCTCGCAGCTATATTTATTATTTTTTTTTTTTTTTTTTTTTCCGTCTTCCGGGGCTTTTTGGGGGCCTTAACATGCTCAAAAACTCTTGAAAATTGGCACACACATTGGAATCCGCGGCCATTAGGACGCCGGAGAGGCTGGTACCCGGGCGTGGCAGGGGCTCGGCAGCGCCCCCTTGAAAAAAGTCTGAAAATTTGGTCCATATATTAAACATGCTTGCACGTATTAGTATGAAACTCGGTACACATATAGACCTCATCGGGCCGAACAACTTTCGCGCTCTAAGTTAATCGCCACGCCAACAGGAAGTCAGCTATTAAGGGTTGTTTGAAAAACGCATGCTCTGGAATTTGATATACTCCTCCTAGACGATTAATCCGATCGCCACCAAACTCGGTCAGCATGAAGTCAAGACACTGATGATTAAAAATTGCCAGGGGATTTTTGATATCTCGAACGGTTTGGCCGTGGCGAGGCAACGAATTTATGGCCAGAAAAAGGAAACAGGAAATGTGTTATAACGTCTTAATACATATATTGATCTTTATGAAACTTCACGAGTGTGTTCGTTATAGGAGTCTGATCACATGGATGTGACTATTGTGAGTCAAAGTTATAGCGCCACCAACTGGCAGCAGGAAGTGTATCACTTTTTGAAATGTTTTGAGATCACCCTCTTATTTTTACCTGATTTGCTTCAAACTTCATCAGTGTAATGTCAATACACAGCAGATGTAGACCTATGACAGGATTTTTGATATTTGAAATATTGTTGCCATGGCAACAGGTCAAACTGTAATAATATTCTTGAGTGTTTTTGAGGCTCTTAACATGCTTCAAATTGCATGAAACTCGACACACACATCAATATTGTCAACCAGTAGACATGGACAAAGCCATAGAAATGGGCGTGGTGGAGGGGCTCAGTAGCGCCACCTTTTGACAAAAGTGGGGGGTTAGTTTTTCCTACAGTCACCAAACTCGGTACACATATTATTCTCATCAAGCCGGACAATTTTCTAATTTACATTCATTAGCTCCGACCAACAGGAAGTCAGCTATTTTGGTTTGAATGTTAATTTTTTGAAAAAACAGGCTATGAATTTTATACTACTACTCCTACAGGGTTTATCCAATTTACACCAAGCTTTTTTTAACTTGTTGCGAACACATTGAAGTTGTTTAATTGCAAACGGATTTTGGATATCTCAAACGGTTTGGCCGTGGCGAGGCAACGAATTTATGGCAAGAAAAGGGAAACAAAGTGTTATAACTGCTGCATACATTAATTGATTTTGATGAAACTTTGGCTTAGTCTTCGTTGTACAAGGCTGATCACATGGATTTGACTATTGTGATTCAAAGTCATAGCGCCACCAACTGGAAGCAGAAAATGTGTCACTTTCAGCATACATTGAGATCACCCTCTTATTTTTACCTGATTTGCTTCAAAATTCATCAGAATAATGTTAAAACTTGGCACATGTAATCCTTTGAAAATGGGCAGGGAGGAGGGGCTCTATAGCGGCACCTTGTAGTGCAGTAAATGTGGAGTGAATTTGACATAGTCCTTTGATGTTTAACCGTTTTAAGTGCCTATTGCCCGCTGTGCACAGTTGCCCTGAAGCCACCGGGGTGGCGGTGCCACCGGGCTTGGGCCCGCCATCGCTGCTCGCAGCTATATTTATTATTATTTTTTTTTTTTTTTTTTTTTCCGTCTTCCGGGGCTTTTTGGGGGCCTTAACATGCTCAAAAACTCTTGAAAATTGGCACACACATTGGAATCCGCGGCCATTAGGACGCCGGAGAGGCTGGTACCCGGGCGTGGCAGGGGCTCGACAGCGCCCCCTTGAAAAAAGTCTGAAAATTTGGTCCATATATTAAACATGCTTGCACGTATTAGTATGAAACTCGGTACACATATAGACCTCATCGGGCCGAACAACTTTCGCGCTCTAAGTTAATCGCCACGCCAACAGGAAGTCAGCTATTAAGGGTTGTTTGAAAAACGCATGCTCTGGAATTTGATATACTCCTCCTAGACGATTAATCCGATCGCCACCAAACTCGGTCAGCATGAAGTCAAGACACTGATGATTAAAAATTGCCAGGGGATTTTTGATATCTCGAACGGTTTGGCCGTGGCGAGGCAACGAATTTATGGCGAGAAAAAGGAAACAGGAAATGTGTTATAACGTCTTAATACATATATTGATCTTTATGAAACTTCACGAGTGTGTTCGTTATAGGAGTCTGATCACATGGATGTGACTATTGTGAGTCAAAGTTATAGCGCCACCAACTGGCAGCAGGAAGTGTATCACTTTTTGAAATGTTTTGAGATCACCCTCTTATTTTTACCTGATTTGCTTCAAACTTCATCAGTGTAATGTCAATACACAGCAGATGTAGACCTATGACAGGATTTTTGATATTTGAAATATTGTTGCCATGGCAACAGGTCAAACTGTAATAATATTCTTGAGTGTTTTTGAGGCTCTTAACATGCTTCAAATTGCATGAAACTCGACACACACATCAATATTGTCAACCAGTAGACATGGACAAAGCCATAGAAATGGGCGTGGTGGAGGGGCTCAGTAGCGCCACCTTTTGACAAAAGTGGGGGTTAGTTTTTCCTACAGTCACCAAACTCGGTACACATATTATTCTCATCAAGCCGGACAATTTTCTAATTTACATTCATTAGCTCCGACCAACAGGAAGTCAGCTATTTTGGTTTGAATGTTAATTTTTTGAAAAAACAGGCTATGAATTTTATACTACTACTCCTACAGGGTTTATCCAATTTACACCAAGCTTTTTTTAACTTGTTGCAAACACATTGAAGTTGTTTAATTGCAAACGGATTTTGGATATCTCAAACGGTTTGGCCGTGGCGAGGCAACGAATTTATGGCGAGAAAAGGGAAACAGGAAATGTGTTATAACTTCTGCATACATTGATTGATGTTTATGAAACTTCAGGAGTGTGTTGGTTGTAGTAGTCTGATCACATGGATGTAACTATTGTGAGTCAAAGTTATAGCGCCACCAAATGGCAGCAAGAAGTGTATCACTTTTAAAATGCTTTGAGATCACCCTCTTATTTTTACCTGATTTGCTTCAAACTTCATCAGTGTAATGTCAATACACAGCAGATGTAGACCTATGACAGGATTTTTGATATTTGAAATATTGTTGCCATGGCAACAGGTCAAACTGTAATAATATTCTTGAGTGTTTTTGAGGCTCTTAACATGCTTCAAATTGCATGAAACTCGACACACACATCAATATTGTCAACCAGTAGACATGGACAAAGCCATAGAAATGGGCGTGGTGGAGGGGCTCAGTAGCGCCACCTTTTGACAAAAGTGGGGGGGTTAGTTTTTCCTACAGTCACCAAACTCGGTACACATATTATTCTCATCAAGCCGGACAATTTTCTAATTTACATTCATTAGCTCCGACCAACAGGAAGTCAGCTATTTTGGTTTGAATGTTAATTTTTTGAAAAAACAGGCTATGAATTTTATACTACTACTCCTACAGGGTTTATCCAATTTACACCAAGCTTTTTTTAACTTGTTGCTAACACATTGAAGTTGTTTAATTGCAAACGGATTTTGGATATCTCAAACGGTTTGGCCGTGGCGAGGCAACGAATTTATGGCAAGAAAAGGGAAACAAAGTGTTATAACTTCTGCATACATTAATTGATTTTGATGAAACTTTGGCTTAGTCTTCGTTGTACAAGGCTGATCACATGGATTTGACTATTGTGATTCAAAGTCATAGCGCCACCAACTGGAAGCAGAAAATGTGTCACTTTCAGCATACATTGAGATCACCCTCTTATTTTTACCTGATTTGCTTCAAAATTCATCAGAATAATGTTAAAACTTGGCACATGTAATCCTTTGAAAATGGGCAGGGAGGAGGGGCTCTATAGCGGCACCTTGTAGTGCAGTAAATGTGGAGTGAATTTGACATAGTCCTTTGATGTTTAACCGTTTTAAGTGCCTATTGCCCGCTGTGCACAGTTGCCCTGAAGCCACCGGGGTGGCGGTGCCACCGGGCTTGGGCCCGCCATCGCTGCTCGCAGCTATATTTATTATTATTTTTTTTTTTTTTTTTTTTCCGTCTTCCGGGGCTTTTTGGGGGCCTTAACATGCTCAAAAACTCTTGAAAATTGGCACACACATTGGAATCCGCGGCCATTAGGACGCCGGAGAGGCTGGTACCCGGGCGTGGCAGGGGGGCTCGGCAGCGCCCCCTTGAAAAAAGTCTGAAAATTTGGTCCATATATTAAACATGCTTGCACGTATTAGTATGAAACTCGGTACACATATAGACCTCATCGGGCCGAACAACTTTCGCGCTCTAAGTTAATCGCCACGCCAACAGGAAGTCAGCTATTAAGGGTTGTTTGAAAAACGCATGCTCTGGAATTTGATATACTCCTCCTAGACGATTAATCCGATCGCCACCAAACTCGGTCAGCATGAAGTCAAGACACTGATGATTAAAAATTGCCAGGGGATTTTTGATATCTCGAACGGTTTGGCCGTGGCGAGGCAACGAATTTATGGCGAGAAAAAGGAAACAGGAAATGTGTTATAACGTCTTAATACATATATTGATCTTTATGAAACTTCACGAGTGTGTTCGTTATAGGAGTCTGATCACATGGATGTGACTATTGTGAGTCAAAGTTATAGCGCCACCAACTGGCAGCAGGAAGTGTATCACTTTTTGAAATGTTTTGAGATCACCCTCTTATTTTTACCTGATTTGCTTCAAACTTCATCAGTGTAATGTCAATACACAGCAGATGTAGACCTATGACAGGATTTTTGATATTTGAAATATTGTTGCCATGGCAACAGGTCAAACTGTAATAATATTCTTGAGTGTTTTTGAGGCTCTTAACATGCTTCAAATTGCATGAAACTCGACACACACATCAATATTGTCAACCAGTAGACATGGACAAAGCCATAGAAATGGGCGTGGTGGAGGGGCTCAGTAGCGCCACCTTTTGACAAAAGTGGGGGTTAGTTTTTCCTACAGTCACCAAACTCGGTACACATATTATTCTCATCAAGCCGGACAATTTTCTAATTTACATTCATTAGCTCCGACCAACAGGAAGTCAGCTATTTTGGTTTGAATGTTAATTTTTTGAAAAAACAGGCTATGAATTTTATACTACTACTCCTACAGGGTTTATCCAATTTACACCAAGCTTTTTTTAACTTGTTGCGAACACATTGAAGTTGTTTAATTGCAAACGGATTTTGGATATCTCAAACGGTTTGGCCGTGGCGAGGCAACGAATTTATGGCAAGAAAAGGGAAACAAAGTGTTATAACTGCTGCATACATTAATTGATTTTGATGAAACTTTGGCTTAGTCTTCGTTGTACAAGGCTGATCACATGGATTTGACTATTGTGATTCAAAGTCATAGCGCCACCAACTGGAAGCAGAAAATGTGTCACTTTCAGCATACATTGAGATCACCCTCTTATTTTTACCTGATTTGCTTCAAAATTCATCAGAATAATGTTAAAACTTGGCACATGTAATCCTTTGAAAATGGGCAGGGAGGAGGGGCTCTATAGCGGCACCTTGTAGTGCAGTAAATGTGGAGTGAATTTGACATAGTCCTTTGATGTTTAACCGTTTTAAGTGCCTATTGCCCGCTGTGCACAGTTGCCCTGAAGCCACCGGGGTGGCGGTGCCACCGGGCTTGGGCCCGCCATCGCTGCTCGCAGCTATATTTATTATTATTTTTTTTTTTTTTTTTTTTCCGTCTTCCGGGGCTTTTTGGGGGCCTTAACATGCTCAAAAACTCTTGAAAATTGGCACACACATTGGAATCCGCGGCCATTAGGACGCCGGAGAGGCTGGTACCCGGGCGTGGCAGGGGGCTCGACAGCGCCCCTTGAAAAAAGTCTGAAAATTTGGTCCATATATTAAACATGCTTGCACGTATTAGTATGAAACTCGGTACACATATAGACCTCATCGGGCCGAACAACTTTCGCGCTCTAAGTTAATCGCCACGCCAACAGGAAGTCAGCTATTAAGGGTTGTTTGAAAAACGCATGCTCTGGAATTTGATATACTCCTCCTAGACGATTAATCCGATCGCCACCAAACTCGGTCAGCATGAAGTCAAGACACTGATGATTAAAAATTGCCAGGGGATTTTTGATATCTCGAACGGTTTGGCCGTGGCGAGGCAACGAATTTATGGCGAGAAAAAGGAAACAGGAAATGTGTTATAACGTCTTAATACATATATTGATCTTTATGAAACTTCACGAGTGTGTTCGTTATAGGAGTCTGATCACATGGATGTGACTATTGTGAGTCAAAGTTATAGCGCCACCAACTGGCAGCAGGAAGTGTATCACTTTTTGAAATGTTTTGAGATCACCCTCTTATTTTTACCTGATTTGCTTCAAACTTCATCAGTGTAATGTCAATACACAGCAGATGTAGACCTATGACAGGATTTTTGATATTTGAAATATTGTTGCCATGGCAACAGGTCAAACTGTAATAATATTCTTGAGTGTTTTTGAGGCTCTTAACATGCTTCAAATTGCATGAAACTCGACACACACATCAATATTGTCAACCAGTAGACATGGACAAAGCCATAGAAATGGGCGTGGTGGAGGGGCTCAGTAGCGCCACCTTTTGACAAAAGTGGGGGTTAGTTTTTCCTACAGTCACCAAACTCGGTACACATATTATTCTCATCAAGCCGGACAATTTTCTAATTTACATTCATTAGCTCCGACCAACAGGAAGTCAGCTATTTTGGTTTGAATGTTAATTTTTTGAAAAAACAGGCTATGAATTTTATACTACTACTCCTACAGGGTTTATCCAATTTACACCAAGCTTTTTTTAACTTGTTGCAAACACATTGAAGTTGTTTAATTGCAAACGGATTTTGGATATCTCAAACGGTTTGGCCGTGGCGAGGCAACGAATTTATGGCGAGAAAAGGGAAACAGGAAATGTGTTATAACTTCTGCATACATTGATTGATGTTTATGAAACTTCAGGAGTGTGTTGGTTGTAGTAGTCTGATCACATGGATGTAACTATTGTGAGTCAAAGTTATAGCGCCACCAAATGGCAGCAAGAAGTGTATCACTTTTAAAATGCTTTGAGATCACCCTCTTATTTTTACCTGATTTGCTTCAAACTTCATCAGTGTAATGTCAATACACAGCAGATGTAGACCTATGACAGGATTTTTGATATTTGAAATATTGTTGCCATGGCAACAGGTCAAACTGTAATAATATTCTTGAGTGTTTTTGAGGCTCTTAACATGCTTCAAATTGCATGAAACTCGACACACACATCAATATTGTCAACCAGTAGACATGGACAAAGCCATAGAAATGGGCGTGGTGGAGGGGCTCAGTAGCGCCACCTTTTGACAAAAGTGGGGGTTAGTTTTTCCTACAGTCACCAAACTCGGTACACATATTATTCTCATCAAGCCGGACAATTTTCTAATTTACATTCATTAGCTCCGACCAACAGGAAGTCAGCTATTTTGGTTTGAATGTTAATTTTTTGAAAAAACAGGCTATGAATTTTATACTACTACTCCTACAGGGTTTATCCAATTTACACCAAGCTTTTTTTAACTTGTTGCTAACACATTGAAGTTGTTTAATTGCAAACGGATTTTGGATATCTCAAACGGTTTGGCCGTGGCGAGGCAACGAATTTATGGCAAGAAAAGGGAAACAAAGTGTTATAACTTCTGCATACATTAATTGATTTTGATGAAACTTTGGCTTAGTCTTCGTTGTACAAGGCTGATCACATGGATTTGACTATTGTGATTCAAAGTCATAGCGCCACCAACTGGAAGCAGAAAATGTGTCACTTTCAGCATACATTGAGATCACCCTCTTATTTTTACCTGATTTGCTTCAAAATTCATCAGAATAATGTTAAAACTTGGCACATGTAATCCTTTGAAAATGGGCAGGGAGGAGGGGCTCTATAGCGGCACCTTGTAGTGCAGTAAATGTGGAGTGAATTTGACATAGTCCTTTGATGTTTAACCGTTTTAAGTGCCTATTGCCCGCTGTGCACAGTTGCCCTGAAGCCACCGGGGTGGCGGTGCCACCGGGCTTGGGCCCGCCATCGCTGCTCGCAGCTATATTTATTATTTTTATTTTTTTTTTTTTTTTTTTCGTCTTCCGGGGCTTTTTGGGGGCCTTAACATGCTCAAAAACTCTTGAAAATTGGCACACACATTGGAATCCGCGGCCATTAGGACGCCGGAGAGGCTGGTACCCGGGCGTGGCAGGGGGGCTCGGCAGCGCCCCCTTGAAAAAAGTCTGAAAATTTGGTCCATATATTAAACATGCTTGCACGTATTAGTATGAAACTCGGTACACATATAGACCTCATCGGGCCGAACAACTTTCGCGCTCTAAGTTAATCGCCACGCCAACAGGAAGTCAGCTATTAAGGGTTGTTTGAAAAACGCATGCTCTGGAATTTGATATACTCCTCCTAGACGATTAATCCGATCGCCACCAAACTCGGTCAGCATGAAGTCAAGACACTGATGATTAAAAATTGCCAGGGGATTTTTGATATCTCGAACGGTTTGGCCGTGGCGAGGCAACGAATTTATGGCGAGAAAAAGGAAACAGGAAATGTGTTATAACGTCTTAATACATATATTGATCTTTATGAAACTTCACGAGTGTGTTCGTTATAGGAGTCTGATCACATGGATGTGACTATTGTGAGTCAAAGTTATAGCGCCACCAACTGGCAGCAGGAAGTGTATCACTTTTTGAAATGTTTTGAGATCACCCTCTTATTTTTACCTGATTTGCTTCAAACTTCATCAGTGTAATGTCAATACACAGCAGATGTAGACCTATGACAGGATTTTTGATATTTGAAATATTGTTGCCATGGCAACAGGTCAAACTGTAATAATATTCTTGAGTGTTTTTGAGGCTCTTAACATGCTTCAAATTGCATGAAACTCGACACACACATCAATATTGTCAACCAGTAGACATGGACAAAGCCATAGAAATGGGCGTGGTGGAGGGGCTCAGTAGCGCCACCTTTTGACAAAAGTGGGGGTTAGTTTTTCCTACAGTCACCAAACTCGGTACACATATTATTCTCATCAAGCCGGACAATTTTCTAATTTACATTCATTAGCTCCGACCAACAGGAAGTCAGCTATTTTGGTTTGAATGTTAATTTTTTGAAAAAACAGGCTATGAATTTTATACTACTACTCCTACAGGGTTTATCCAATTTACACCAAGCTTTTTTTAACTTGTTGCGAACACATTGAAGTTGTTTAATTGCAAACGGATTTTGGATATCTCAAACGGTTTGGCCGTGGCGAGGCAACGAATTTATGGCAAGAAAAGGGAAACAAAGTGTTATAACTGCTGCATACATTAATTGATTTTGATGAAACTTTGGCTTAGTCTTCGTTGTACAAGGCTGATCACATGGATTTGACTATTGTGATTCAAAGTCATAGCGCCACCAACTGGAAGCAGAAAATGTGTCACTTTCAGCATACATTGAGATCACCCTCTTATTTTTACCTGATTTGCTTCAAAATTCATCAGAATAATGTTAAAACTTGGCACATGTAATCCTTTGAAAATGGGCAGGGAGGAGGGGCTCTATAGCGGCACCTTGTAGTGCAGTAAATGTGGAGTGAATTTGACATAGTCCTTTGATGTTTAACCGTTTTAAGTGCCTATTGCCCGCTGTGCACAGTTGCCCTGAAGCCACCGGGGTGGCGGTGCCACCGGGCTTGGGCCCGCCATCGCTGCTCGCAGCTATATTTATTATTATTATTATTTTTTATTTTTTTTTTTCCGTCTTCCGGGGCTTTTTGGGGGCCTTAACATGCTCAAAAACTCTTGAAAATTGGCACACACATTGGAATCCGCGGCCATTAGGACGCCGGAGAGGCTGGTACCCGGGCGTGGCAGGGGGGCTCGACAGCGCCCCCTTGAAAAAAGTCTGAAAATTTGGTCCATATATTAAACATGCTTGCACGTATTAGTATGAAACTCGGTACACATATAGACCTCATCGGGCCGAACAACTTTCGCGCTCTAAGTTAATCGCCACGCCAACAGGAAGTCAGCTATTAAGGGTTGTTTGAAAAACGCATGCTCTGGAATTTGATATACTCCTCCTAGACGATTAATCCGATCGCCACCAAACTCGGTCAGCATGAAGTCAAGACACTGATGATTAAAAATTGCCAGGGGATTTTTGATATCTCGAACGGTTTGGCCGTGGCGAGGCAACGAATTTATGGCGAGAAAAAGGAAACAGGAAATGTGTTATAACGTCTTAATACATATATTGATCTTTATGAAACTTCACGAGTGTGTTCGTTATAGGAGTCTGATCACATGGATGTGACTATTGTGAGTCAAAGTTATAGCGCCACCAACTGGCAGCAGGAAGTGTATCACTTTTTGAAATGTTTTGAGATCACCCTCTTATTTTTACCTGATTTGCTTCAAACTTCATCAGTGTAATGTCAATACACAGCAGATGTAGACCTATGACAGGATTTTTGATATTTGAAATATTGTTGCCATGGCAACAGGTCAAACTGTAATAATATTCTTGAGTGTTTTTGAGGCTCTTAACATGCTTCAAATTGCATGAAACTCGACACACACATCAATATTGTCAACCAGTAGACATGGACAAAGCCATAGAAATGGGCGTGGTGGAGGGGCTCAGTAGCGCCACCTTTTGACAAAAGTGGGGGTTAGTTTTTCCTACAGTCACCAAACTCGGTACACATATTATTCTCATCAAGCCGGACAATTTTCTAATTTACATTCATTAGCTCCGACCAACAGGAAGTCAGCTATTTTGGTTTGAATGTTAATTTTTTGAAAAAACAGGCTATGAATTTTATACTACTACTCCTACAGGGTTTATCCAATTTACACCAAGCTTTTTTAACTTGTTGCAAACACATTGAAGTTGTTTAATTGCAAACGGATTTTGGATATCTCAAACGGTTTGGCCGTGGCGAGGCAACGAATTTATGGCGAGAAAAGGGAAACAGGAAATGTGTTATAACTTCTGCATACATTGATTGATGTTTATGAAACTTCAGGAGTGTGTTGGTTGTAGTAGTCTGATCACATGGATGTAACTATTGTGAGTCAAAGTTATAGCGCCACCAAATGGCAGCAAGAAGTGTATCACTTTTAAAATGCTTTGAGATCACCCTCTTATTTTTACCTGATTTGCTTCAAACTTCATCAGTGTAATGTCAATACACAGCAGATGTAGACCTATGACAGGATTTTTGATATTTGAAATATTGTTGCCATGGCAACAGGTCAAACTGTAATAATATTCTTGAGTGTTTTTGAGGCTCTTAACATGCTTCAAATTGCATGAAACTCGACACACACATCAATATTGTCAACCAGTAGACATGGACAAAGCCATAGAAATGGGCGTGGTGGAGGGGCTCAGTAGCGCCACCTTTTGACAAAAGTGGGGGGGTTAGTTTTTCCTACAGTCACCAAACTCGGTACACATATTATTCTCATCAAGCCGGACAATTTTCTAATTTACATTCATTAGCTCCGACCAACAGGAAGTCAGCTATTTTGGTTTGAATGTTAATTTTTTGAAAAAACAGGCTATGAATTTTATACTACTACTCCTACAGGGTTTATCCAATTTACACCAAGCTTTTTTTAACTTGTTGCTAACACATTGAAGTTGTTTAATTGCAAACGGATTTTGGATATCTCAAACGGTTTGGCCGTGGCGAGGCAACGAATTTATGGCAAGAAAAGGGAAACAAAGTGTTATAACTTCTGCATACATTAATTGATTTTGATGAAACTTTGGCTTAGTCTTCGTTGTACAAGGCTGATCACATGGATTTGACTATTGTGATTCAAAGTCATAGCGCCACCAACTGGAAGCAGAAAATGTGTCACTTTCAGCATACATTGAGATCACCCTCTTATTTTTACCTGATTTGCTTCAAAATTCATCAGAATAATGTTAAAACTTGGCACATGTAATCCTTTGAAAATGGGCAGGGAGGAGGGGCTCTATAGCGGCACCTTGTAGTGCAGTAAATGTGGAGTGAATTTGACATAGTCCTTTGATGTTTAACCGTTTTAAGTGCCTATTGCCCGCTGTGCACAGTTGCCCTGAAGCCACCGGGGTGGCGGTGCCACCGGGCTTGGGCCCGCCATCGCTGCTCGCAGCTATATTTAGGGCCCAAGCGAAAATTCGCGCAGGGCCCTCTTGTTCTTCTAAGGATTATTATTATTATTTTTTTTTTTTTTTTTTTTTTTTTTTTCCGTCTTCCGGGGCTTTTTGGGGGCCTTAACATGCTCAAAAACTCTTGAAAATTGGCACACACATTGGAATCCGCGGCCATTAGGACGCCGGAGAGGCTGGTACCCGGGCGTGGCAGGGGGGCTCGACAGCGCCCCCTTGAAAAAAGTCTGAAAATTTGGTCCATATATTAAACATGCTTGCACGTATTAGTATGAAACTCGGTACACATATAGACCTCATCGGGCCGAACAACTTTCGCGCTCTAAGTTAATCGCCACGCCAACAGGAAGTCAGCTATTAAGGGTTGTTTGAAAAACGCATGCTCTGGAATTTGATATACTCCTCCTAGACGATTAATCCGATCGCCACCAAACTCGGTCAGCATGAAGTCAAGACACTGATGATTAAAAATTGCCAGGGGATTTTTGATATCTCGAACGGTTTGGCCGTGGCGAGGCAACGAATTTATGGCGAGAAAAAGGAAACAGGAAATGTGTTATAACGTCTTAATACATATATTGATCTTTATGAAACTTCACGAGTGTGTTCGTTATAGGAGTCTGATCACATGGATGTGACTATTGTGAGTCAAAGTTATAGCGCCACCAACTGGCAGCAGGAAGTGTATCACTTTTTGAAATGTTTTGAGATCACCCTCTTATTTTTACCTGATTTGCTTCAAACTTCATCAGTGTAATGTCAATACACAGCAGATGTAGACCTATGACAGGATTTTTGATATTTGAAATATTGTTGCCATGGCAACAGGTCAAACTTTAATAATATTCTTGAGTGTTTTTGAGGCTCTTAACATGCTTCAAATTGCATGAAACTCGACACACACATCAATATTGTCAACCAGTAGACATGGACAAAGCCATAGAAATGGGCGTGGTGGAGGGGCTCAGTAGCGCCACCTTTTGACAAAAGTGGGGGGGTTAGTTTTTCCTACAGTCACCAAACTCGGTACACATATTATTCTCATCAAGCCGGACAATTTTCTAATTTACATTCATTAGCTCCGACCAACAGGAAGTCAGCTATTTTGGTTTGAATGTTAATTTTTTGAAAAAAACAGGCTATGAATTTTATACTACTACTCCCACAGGGTTTATCCAATTTACACCAAGCTTTTTTTAACTTGTTGCGAACACATTGAAGTTGTTTAATTGCAAAAGGATTTTGGATATCTCAAACGGTTTGGCCGTGGCGAGGCAACGAATTTATGGCGAGAAAAGGGAAACAGGAAATGTGTTATAACTTCTGCATACATTGATTGATGTTTATGAAACTTCAGGAGTGTGTTGGTTGTAGTAGTCTGATCACATGGATGTAACTATTGTGAGTCAAAGTTATAGCGCCACCAAATGGCAGCAAGAAGTGTATCACTTTTAAAATGCTTTGAGATCACCCTCTTATTTTTACCTGATTTGCTTCAAACTTCATCAGTGTAATGTCAATACACAGCAGATGTAGACCTATGACAGGATTTTTGATATTTGAAATATTGTTGCCATGGCAACAGGTCAAACTGTAATAATATTCTTGAGTGTTTTTGAGGCTCTTAACATGCTTCAAATTGCATGAAACTCGACACACACATCAATATTGTCAACCAGTAGACATGGACAAAGCCATAGAAATGGGCGTGGTGGAGGGGCTCAGTAGCGCCACCTTTTGACAAAAGTGGGGGTTAGTTTTTCCTACAGTCACCAAACTCGGTACATATATTGATCTCATCAAGCCGGACAATTTTCTAATTTACATTCATTAGCTCCGACCAACAGGAAGTCGGCTATTTTTGTTTGAATGTTAATTTTTTGAAAAACAGGCTATGAATTTTATACTACTACTCCTACAGGGTTTATCCAATTTACACCAAGCTTTTTTTAACTTGTTGCTAACACATTGAAGTTGTTTAATTGCAAACGGATTTTGGATATCTCAAACGGTTTGGCCGTGGCGAGGCAACGAATTTATGGCAAGAAAAGGGAAACAAAGTGTTATAACTTCTGCATACATTAATTGATTTTGATGAAACTTTGGCTTAGTCTTCGTTGTACAAGGCTGATCACATGGATTTGACTATTGTGATTCAAAGTCATAGCGCCACCAACTGGAAGCAGAAAATGTGTCACTTTCAGCATACATTGAGATCACCCTCTTATTTTTACCTGATTTGCTTCAAAATTCATCAGAATAATGTTAAAACTTGGCACATGTAATCCTTTGAAAATGGGCAGGGAGGAGGGGCTCTATAGCGGCACCTTGTAGTGCAGTAAATGTGGAGTGAATTTGACATAGTCCTTTGATGTTTAACCGTTTTAAGTGCCTATTGCCCGCTGTGCACAGTTGCCCTGAAGCCACCGGGGTGGCGGTGCCACCGGGCTTGGGCCCGCCATCGCTGCTCGCAGCTATATTTAGGGCCCAAGCGAAAATTCGCGCAGGGCCCTCTTGTTCTTCTAAGGATTATTATTATTATTATTATTATTTTTTTTTTTTTTTTTTTTTTTTTTCGTCTTCCGGGGCTTTTTGGGGGCCTTAACATGCTCAAAAACTCTTGAAAATTGGCACACACATTGGAATCCGCGGCCATTAGGACGCCGGAGAGGCTGGTACCCGGGCGTGGCAGGGGGGCTCGACAGCGCCCCCTTGAAAAAAGCCTGAAAATTTGGTCCATATATTAAACATGCTTGCACGTATTAGTATGAAACTCGGTACACATATAGACCTCATCGGGCCGAACAACTTTCGCGCTCTAAGTTAATCGCCACGCCAACAGGAAGTCAGCTATTAAGGGTTGTTTGAAAAACGCATGCTCTGGAATTTGATATACTCCTCCTAGACGATTAATCCGATCGCCACCAAACTCGGTCAGCATGAAGTCAAGACACTGATGATTAAAAATTGCCAGGGGATTTTTGATATCTCGAACGGTTTGGCCGTGGCGAGGCAACGAATTTATGGCGAGAAAAAGGAAACAGGAAATGTGTTATAACGTCTTAATACATATATTGATCTTTATGAAACTTCACGAGTGTGTTCGTTATAGGAGTCTGATCACATGGATGTGACTATTGTGAGTCAAAGTTATAGCGCCACCAACTGGCAGCAGGAAGTGTATCACTTTTTGAAATGTTTTGAGATCACCCTCTTATTTTTACCTGATTTGCTTCAAACTTCATCAGTGTAATGTCAATACACAGCAGATGTAGACCTATGACAGGATTTTTGATATTTGAAATATTGTTGCCATGGCAACAGGTCAAACTTTAATAATATTCTTGAGTGTTTTTGAGGCTCTTAACATGCTTCAAATTGCATGAAACTCGACACACACATCAATATTGTCAACCAGTAGACATGGACAAAGCCATAGAAATGGGCGTGGTGGAGGGGCTCAGTAGCGCCACCTTTTGACAAAAGTGGGGGTTAGTTTTTCCTACAGTCACCAAACTCGGTACACATATTATTCTCATCAAGCCGGACAATTTTCTAATTTACATTCATTAGCTCCGACCAACAGGAAGTCAGCTATTTTGGTTTGAATGTTAATTTTTTGAAAAAAACAGGCTATGAATTTTATACTACTACTCCCACAGGGTTTATCCAATTTACACCAAGCTTTTTTTAACTTGTTGCGAACACATTGAAGTTGTTTAATTGCAAAAGGATTTTGGATATCTCAAACGGTTTGGCCGTGGCGAGGCAACGAATTTATGGCGAGAAAAGGGAAACAGGAAATGTGTTATAACTTCTGCATACATTGATTGATGTTTATGAAACTTCAGGAGTGTGTTGGTTGTAGTAGTCTGATCACATGGATGTAACTATTGTGAGTCAAAGTTATAGCGCCACCAAATGGCAGCAAGAAGTGTATCACTTTTAAAATGCTTTGAGATCACCCTCTTATTTTTACCTGATTTGCTTCAAACTTCATCAGTGTAATGTCAATACACAGCAGATGTAGACCTATGACAGGATTTTTGATATTTGAAATATTGTTGCCATGGCAACAGGTCAAACTGTAATAATATTCTTGAGTGTTTTTGAGGCTCTTAACATGCTTCAAATTGCATGAAACTCGACACACACATCAATATTGTCAACCAGTAGACATGGACAAAGCCATAGAAATGGGCGTGGTGGAGGGGCTCAGTAGCGCCACCTTTTGACAAAAGTGGGGGTTAGTTTTTCCTACAGTCACCAAACTCGGTACACATATTATTCTCATCAAGCCGGACAATTTTCTAATTTACATTCATTAGCTCCGACCAACAGGAAGTCAGCTATTTTGGTTTGAATGTTAATTTTTTGAAAAAACAGGCTATGAATTTTATACTACTACTCCTACAGGGTTTATCCAATTTACACCAAGCTTTTTTAACTTGTTGCTAACACATTGAAGTTGTTTAATTGCAAACGGATTTTGGATATCTCAAACGGTTTGGCCGTGGCGAGGCAACGAATTTATGGCAAGAAAAGGGAAACAAAGTGTTATAACTTCTGCATACATTAATTGATTTTGATGAAACTTTGGCTTAGTCTTCGTTGTACAAGGCTGATCACATGGATTTGACTATTGTGATTCAAAGTCATAGCGCCACCAACTGGAAGCAGAAAATGTGTCACTTTCAGCATACATTGAGATCACCCTCTTATTTTTACCTGATTTGCTTCAAAATTCATCAGAATAATGTTAAAACTTGGCACATGTAATCCTTTGAAAATGGGCAGGGAGGAGGGGCTCTATAACGGCACCTTGTAGTGCAGTAAATGTGGAGTGAATTTGACATAGTCCTTTGATGTTTAACCGTTTTAAGTGCCTATTGCCCGCTGTGCACAGTTGCCCTGAAGCCACCGGGGTGGCGGTGCCACCGGGCTTGGGCCCGCCATCGCTGCTCGCAGCTATATTTATTATTATTTTTTTTTTATTTTTTTTTTTTTTCCGTCTTCCGGGGCTTTTTGGGGGCCTTAACATGCTCAAAAACTCTTGAAAATTGGCACACACATTGGAATCCGCGGCCATTAGGACGCCGGAGAGGCTGGTACCCGGGCGTGGCAGGGGGGCTCGACAGCGCCCCCTTGAAAAAAGTCTGAAAATTTGGTCCATATATTAAACATGCTTGCACGTATTAGTATGAAACTCGGTACACATATAGACCTCATCGGGCCGAACAACTTTCGCGCTCTAAGTTAATCGCCACGCCAACAGGAAGTCAGCTATTAAGGGTTGTTTGAAAAACGCATGCTCTGGAATTTGATATACTCCTCCTAGACGATTAATCCGATCGCCACCAAACTCGGTCAGCATGAAGTCAAGACACTGATGATTAAAAATTGCCAGGGGATTTTTGATATCTCGAACGGTTTGGCCGTGGCGAGGCAACGAATTTATGGCGAGAAAAAGGAAACAGGAAATGTGTTATAACGTCTTAATACATATATTGATCTTTATGAAACTTCACGAGTGTGTTCGTTATAGGAGTCTGATCACATGGATGTGACTATTGTGAGTCAAAGTTATAGCGCCACCAACTGGCAGCAGGAAGTGTATCACTTTTTGAAATGTTTTGAGATCACCCTCTTATTTTTACCTGATTTGCTTCAAACTTCATCAGTGTAATGTCAATACACAGCAGATGTAGACCTATGACAGGATTTTTGATATTTGAAATATTGTTGCCATGGCAACAGGTCAAACTTTAATAATATTCTTGAGTGTTTTTGAGGCTCTTAACATGCTTCAAATTGCATGAAACTCGACACACACATCAATATTGTCAACCAGTAGACATGGACAAAGCCATAGAAATGGGCGTGGTGGAGGGGCTCAGTAGCGCCACCTTTTGACAAAAGTGGGGGGGTTAGTTTTTCCTACAGTCACCAAACTCGGTACACATATTATTCTCATCAAGCCGGACAATTTTCTAATTTACATTCATTAGCTCCGACCAACAGGAAGTCAGCTATTTTGGTTTGAATGTTAATTTTTTGAAAAAAACAGGCTATGAATTTTATACTACTACTCCCACAGGGTTTATCCAATTTACACCAAGCTTTTTTTAACTTGTTGCGAACACATTGAAGTTGTTTAATTGCAAAAGGATTTTGGATATCTCAAACGGTTTGGCCGTGGCGAGGCAACGAATTTATGGCGAGAAAAGGGAAACAGGAAATGTGTTATAACTTCTGCATACATTGATTGATGTTTATGAAACTTCAGGAGTGTGTTGGTTGTAGTAGTCTGATCACATGGATGTAACTATTGTGAGTCAAAGTTATAGCGCCACCAAATGGCAGCAAGAAGTGTATCACTTTTAAAATGCTTTGAGATCACCCTCTTATTTTTACCTGATTTGCTTCAAACTTCATCAGTGTAATGTCAATACACAGCAGATGTAGACCTATGACAGGATTTTTGATATTTGAAATATTGTTGCCATGGCAACAGGTCAAACTGTAATAATATTCTTGAGTGTTTTTGAGGCTCTTAACATGCTTCAAATTGCATGAAACTCGACACACACATCAATATTGTCAACCAGTAGACATGGACAAAGCCATAGAAATGGGCGTGGTGGAGGGGCTCAGTAGCGCCACCTTTTGACAAAAGTGGGGGGGTTAGTTTTTCCTACAGTCACCAAACTCGGTACACATATTATTCTCATCAAGCCGGACAATTTTCTAATTTACATTCATTAGCTCCGACCAACAGGAAGTCAGCTATTTTGGTTTGAATGTTAATTTTTTGAAAAAACAGGCTATGAATTTTATACTACTACTCCTACAGGGTTTATCCAATTTACACCAAGCTTTTTTTAACTTGTTGCTAACACATTGAAGTTGTTTAATTGCAAACGGATTTTGGATATCTCAAACGGTTTGGCCGTGGCGAGGCAACGAATTTATGGCAAGAAAAGGGAAACAAAGTGTTATAACTTCTGCATACATTAATTGATTTTGATGAAACTTTGGCTTAGTCTTCGTTGTACAAGGCTGATCACATGGATTTGACTATTGTGATTCAAAGTCATAGCGCCACCAACTGGAAGCAGAAAATGTGTCACTTTCAGCATACATTGAGATCACCCTCTTATTTTTACCTGATTTGCTTCAAAATTCATCAGAATAATGTTAAAACTTGGCACATGTAATCCTTTGAAAATGGGCAGGGAGGAGGGGCTCTATAACGGCACCTTGTAGTGCAGTAAATGTGGAGTGAATTTGACATAGTCCTTTGATGTTTAACCGTTTTAAGTGCCTATTGCCCGCTGTGCACAGTTGCCCTGAAGCCACCGGGGTGGCGGTGCCACCGGGCTTGGGCCCGCCATCGCTGCTCGCAGCTATATTTATTATTATTATTTTTTTTTTTTTTTTTTTTCCGTCTTCCGGGGCTTTTTGGGGGCCTTAACATGCTCAAAAACTCTTGAAAATTGGCACACACATTGGAATCCGCGGCCATTAGGACGCCGGAGAGGCTGGTACCCGGGCGTGGCAGGGGGGCTCGACAGCGCCCCCTTGAAAAAAGTCTGAAAATTTGGTCCATATATTAAACATGCTTGCACGTATTAGTATGAAACTCGGTACACATATAGACCTCATCGGGCCGAACAACTTTCGCGCTCTAAGTTAATCGCCACGCCAACAGGAAGTCAGCTATTAAGGGTTGTTTGAAAAACGCATGCTCTGGAATTTGATATACTCCTCCTAGACGATTAATCCGATCGCCACCAAACTCGGTCAGCATGAAGTCAAGACACTGATGATTAAAAATTGCCAGGGGATTTTTGATATCTCGAACGGTTTGGCCGTGGCGAGGCAACGAATTTATGGCGAGAAAAAGGAAACAGGAAATGTGTTATAACGTCTTAATACATATATTGATCTTTATGAAACTTCACGAGTGTGTTCGTTATAGGAGTCTGATCACATGGATGTGACTATTGTGAGTCAAAGTTATAGCGCCACCAACTGGCAGCAGGAAGTGTATCACTTTTTGAAATGTTTTGAGATCACCCTCTTATTTTTACCTGATTTGCTTCAAACTTCATCAGTGTAATGTCAATACACAGCAGATGTAGACCTATGACAGGATTTTTGATATTTGAAATATTGTTGCCATGGCAACAGGTCAAACTTTAATAATATTCTTGAGTGTTTTTGAGGCTCTTAACATGCTTCAAATTGCATGAAACTCGACACACACATCAATATTGTCAACCAGTAGACATGGACAAAGCCATAGAAATGGGCGTGGTGGAGGGGCTCAGTAGCGCCACCTTTTGACAAAAGTGGGGGTGATAGTTTTTCCTACAGTCACCAAACTCGGTACACATATTATTCTCATCAAGCCGGACAATTTTCTAATTTACATTCATTAGCTCCGACCAACAGGAAGTCAGCTATTTTGGTTTGAATGTTAATTTTTTGAAAAAAACAGGCTATGAATTTTATACTACTACTCCCACAGGGTTTATCCAATTTACACCAAGCTTTTTTTAACTTGTTGCGAACACATTGAAGTTGTTTAATTGCAAAAGGATTTTGGATATCTCAAACGGTTTGGCCGTGGCGAGGCAACGAATTTATGGCGAGAAAAGGGAAACAGGAAATGTGTTATAACTTCTGCATACATTGATTGATGTTTATGAAACTTCAGGAGTGTGTTGGTTGTAGTAGTCTGATCACATGGATGTAACTATTGTGAGTCAAAGTTATAGCGCCACCAAATGGCAGCAAGAAGTGTATCACTTTTAAAATGCTTTGAGATCACCCTCTTATTTTTACCTGATTTGCTTCAAACTTCATCAGTGTAATGTCAATACACAGCAGATGTAGACCTATGACAGGATTTTTGATATTTGAAATATTGTTGCCATGGCAACAGGTCAAACTGTAATAATATTCTTGAGTGTTTTTGAGGCTCTTAACATGCTTCAAATTGCATGAAACTCGACACACACATCAATATTGTCAACCAGTAGACATGGACAAAGCCATAGAAATGGGCGTGGTGGAGGGGCTCAGTAGCGCCACCTTTTGACAAAAGTGGGGGGGTTAGTTTTTCCTACAGTCACCAAACTCGGTACATATATTGATCTCATCAAGCCGGACAATTTTCTAATTTACATTCATTAGCTCCGACCAACAGGAAGTCGGCTATTTTTGTTTGAATGTTAATTTTTTGAAAAAACAGGCTATGAATTTTATACTACTACTCCTACAGGGTTTATCCAATTTACACCAAGCTTTTTTTAACTTGTTGCTAACACATTGAAGTTGTTTAATTGCAAACGGATTTTGGATATCTCAAACGGTTTGGCCGTGGCGAGGCAACGAATTTATGGCAAGAAAAGGGAAACAAAGTGTTATAACTTCTGCATACATTAATTGATTTTGATGAAACTTTGGCTTAGTCTTCGTTGTACAAGGCTGATCACATGGATTTGACTATTGTGATTCAAAGTCATAGCGCCACCAACTGGAAGCAGAAAATGTGTCACTTTCAGCATACATTGAGATCACCCTCTTATTTTTACCTGATTTGCTTCAAAATTCATCAGAATAATGTTAAAACTTGGCACATGTAATCCTTTGAAAATGGGCAGGGAGGAGGGGCTCTATAGCGGCACCTTGTAGTGCAGTAAATGTGGAGTGAATTTGACATAGTCCTTTGATGTTTAACCGTTTTAAGTGCCTATTGCCCGCTGTGCACAGTTGCCCTGAAGCCACCGGGGTGGCGGTGCCACCGGGCTTGGGCCCGCCATCGCTGCTCGCAGCTATATTTAGGGCCCAAGCGAAAATTCGCGCAGGGCCCTCTTGTTCTTCTAAGGATTATTATTATTATTATTATTATTATTTTTTTTTTTTTTTTTTTTTCCGTCTTCCGGGGCTTTTTGGGGGCCTTAACATGCTCAAAAACTCTTGAAAATTGGCACACACATTGGAATCCGCGGCCATTAGGACGCCGGAGAGGCTGGTACCCGGGCGTGGCAGGGGGGCTCGACAGCGCCCCCTTGAAAAAAGCCTGAAAATTTGGTCCATATATTAAACATGCTTGCACGTATTAGTATGAAACTCGGTACACATATAGACCTCATCGGGCCGAACAACTTTCGCGCTCTAAGTTAATCGCCACGCCAACAGGAAGTCAGCTATTAAGGGTTGTTTGAAAAACGCATGCTCTGGAATTTGATATACTCCTCCTAGACGATTAATCCGATCGCCACCAAACTCGGTCAGCATGAAGTCAAGACACTGATGATTAAAAATTGCCAGGGGATTTTTGATATCTCGAACGGTTTGGCCGTGGCGAGGCAACGAATTTATGGCGAGAAAAAGGAAACAGGAAATGTGTTATAACGTCTTAATACATATATTGATCTTTATGAAACTTCACGAGTGTGTTCGTTATAGGAGTCTGATCACATGGATGTGACTATTGTGAGTCAAAGTTATAGCGCCACCAACTGGCAGCAGGAAGTGTATCACTTTTTGAAATGTTTTGAGATCACCCTCTTATTTTTACCTGATTTGCTTCAAACTTCATCAGTGTAATGTCAATACACAGCAGATGTAGACCTATGACAGGATTTTTGATATTTGAAATATTGTTGCCATGGCAACAGGTCAAACTTTAATAATATTCTTGAGTGTTTTTGAGGCTCTTAACATGCTTCAAATTGCATGAAACTCGACACACACATCAATATTGTCAACCAGTAGACATGGACAAAGCCATAGAAATGGGCGTGGTGGAGGGGCTCAGTAGCGCCACCTTTTGACAAAAGTGGGGGTTAGTTTTTCCTACAGTCACCAAACTCGGTACACATATTATTCTCATCAAGCCGGACAATTTTCTAATTTACATTCATTAGCTCCGACCAACAGGAAGTCAGCTATTTTGGTTTGAATGTTAATTTTTTGAAAAAAAACAGGCTATGAATTTTATACTACTACTCCCACAGGGTTTATCCAATTTACACCAAGCTTTTTTTAACTTGTTGCGAACACATTGAAGTTGTTTAATTGCAAAAGGATTTTGGATATCTCAAACGGTTTGGCCGTGGCGAGGCAACGAATTTATGGCGAGAAAAGGGAAACAGGAAATGTGTTATAACTTCTGCATACATTGATTGATGTTTATGAAACTTCAGGAGTGTGTTGGTTGTAGTAGTCTGATCACATGGATGTAACTATTGTGAGTCAAAGTTATAGCGCCACCAAATGGCAGCAAGAAGTGTATCACTTTTAAAATGCTTTGAGATCACCCTCTTATTTTTACCTGATTTGCTTCAAACTTCATCAGTGTAATGTCAATACACAGCAGATGTAGACCTATGACAGGATTTTTGATATTTGAAATATTGTTGCCATGGCAACAGGTCAAACTGTAATAATATTCTTGAGTGTTTTTGAGGCTCTTAACATGCTTCAAATTGCATGAAACTCGACACACACATCAATATTGTCAACCAGTAGACATGGACAAAGCCATAGAAATGGGCGTGGTGGAGGGGCTCAGTAGCGCCACCTTTTGACAAAAGTGGGGGTTAGTTTTTCCTACAGTCACCAAACTCGGTACACATATTATTCTCATCAAGCCGGACAATTTTCTAATTTACATTCATTAGCTCCGACCAACAGGAAGTCAGCTATTTTGGTTTGAATGTTAATTTTTTGAAAAAACAGGCTATGAATTTTATACTACTACTCCTACAGGGTTTATCCAATTTACACCAAGCTTTTTTTAACTTGTTGCTAACACATTGAAGTTGTTTAATTGCAAACGGATTTTGGATATCTCAAACGGTTTGGCCGTGGCGAGGCAACGAATTTATGGCAAGAAAAGGGAAACAAAGTGTTATAACTTCTGCATACATTAATTGATTTTGATGAAACTTTGGCTTAGTCTTCGTTGTACAAGGCTGATCACATGGATTTGACTATTGTGATTCAAAGTCATAGCGCCACCAACTGGAAGCAGAAAATGTGTCACTTTCAGCATACATTGAGATCACCCTCTTATTTTTACCTGATTTGCTTCAAAATTCATCAGAATAATGTTAAAACTTGGCACATGTAATCCTTTGAAAATGGGCAGGGAGGAGGGGCTCTATAACGGCACCTTGTAGTGCAGTAAATGTGGAGTGAATTTGACATAGTCCTTTGATGTTTAACCGTTTTAAGTGCCTATTGCCCGCTGTGCACAGTTGCCCTGAAGCCACCGGGGTGGCGGTGCCACCGGGCTTGGGCCCGCCATCGCTGCTCGCAGCTATATTTATTATTATTTTTTTTTTTTTTTTTTTTTCCGTCTTCCGGGGCTTTTTGGGGGCCTTAACATGCTCAAAAACTCTTGAAAATTGGCACACACATTGGAATCCGCGGCCATTAGGACGCCGGAGAGGCTGGTACCCGGGCGTGGCAGGGGCTCGACAGCGCCCCCTTGAAAAAAGTCTGAAAATTTGGTCCATATATTAAACATGCTTGCACGTATTAGTATGAAACTCGGTACACATATAGACCTCATCGGGCCGAACAACTTTCGCGCTCTAAGTTAATCGCCACGCCAACAGGAAGTCAGCTATTAAGGGTTGTTTGAAAAACGCATGCTCTGGAATTTGATATACTCCTCCTAGACGATTAATCCGATCGCCACCAAACTCGGTCAGCATGAAGTCAAGACACTGATGATTAAAAATTGCCAGGGGATTTTTGATATCTCGAACGGTTTGGCCGTGGCGAGGCAACGAATTTATGGCGAGAAAAAGGAAACAGGAAATGTGTTATAACGTCTTAATACATATATTGATCTTTATGAAACTTCACGAGTGTGTTCGTTATAGGAGTCTGATCACATGGATGTGACTATTGTGAGTCAAAGTTATAGCGCCACCAACTGGCAGCAGGAAGTGTATCACTTTTTGAAATGTTTTGAGATCACCCTCTTATTTTTACCTGATTTGCTTCAAACTTCATCAGTGTAATGTCAATACACAGCAGATGTAGACCTATGACAGGATTTTTGATATTTGAAATATTGTTGCCATGGCAACAGGTCAAACTTTAATAATATTCTTGAGTGTTTTTGAGGCTCTTAACATGCTTCAAATTGCATGAAACTCGACACACACATCAATATTGTCAACCAGTAGACATGGACAAAGCCATAGAAATGGGCGTGGTGGAGGGGCTCAGTAGCGCCACCTTTTGACAAAAGTGGGGGGGTTAGTTTTTCCTACAGTCACCAAACTCGGTACACATATTATTCTCATCAAGCCGGACAATTTTCTAATTTACATTCATTAGCTCCGACCAACAGGAAGTCAGCTATTTTGGTTTGAATGTTAATTTTTTGAAAAAAACAGGCTATGAATTTTATACTACTACTCCCACAGGGTTTATCCAATTTACACCAAGCTTTTTTTAACTTGTTGCGAACACATTGAAGTTGTTTAATTGCAAAAGGATTTTGGATATCTCAAACGGTTTGGCCGTGGCGAGGCAACGAATTTATGGCGAGAAAAGGGAAACAGGAAATGTGTTATAACTTCTGCATACATTGATTGATGTTTATGAAACTTCAGGAGTGTGTTGGTTGTAGTAGTCTGATCACATGGATGTAACTATTGTGAGTCAAAGTTATAGCGCCACCAAATGGCAGCAAGAAGTGTATCACTTTTAAAATGCTTTGAGATCACCCTCTTATTTTTACCTGATTTGCTTCAAACTTCATCAGTGTAATGTCAATACACAGCAGATGTAGACCTATGACAGGATTTTTGATATTTGAAATATTGTTGCCATGGCAACAGGTCAAACTGTAATAATATTCTTGAGTGTTTTTGAGGCTCTTAACATGCTTCAAATTGCATGAAACTCGACACACACATCAATATTGTCAACCAGTAGACATGGACAAAGCCATAGAAATGGGCGTGGTGGAGGGGCTCAGTAGCGCCACCTTTTGACAAAAGTGGGGGTTAGTTTTTCCTACAGTCACCAAACTCGGTACACATATTATTCTCATCAAGCCGGACAATTTTCTAATTTACATTCATTAGCTCCGACCAACAGGAAGTCAGCTATTTTGGTTTGAATGTTAATTTTTTGAAAAAACAGGCTATGAATTTTATACTACTACTCCTACAGGGTTTATCCAATTTACACCAAGCTTTTTTTAACTTGTTGCTAACACATTGAAGTTGTTTAATTGCAAACGGATTTTGGATATCTCAAACGGTTTGGCCGTGGCGAGGCAACGAATTTATGGCAAGAAAAGGGAAACAAAGTGTTATAACTTCTGCATACATTAATTGATTTTGATGAAACTTTGGCTTAGTCTTCGTTGTACAAGGCTGATCACATGGATTTGACTATTGTGATTCAAAGTCATAGCGCCACCAACTGGAAGCAGAAAATGTGTCACTTTCAGCATACATTGAGATCACCCTCTTATTTTTACCTGATTTGCTTCAAAATTCATCAGAATAATGTTAAAACTTGGCACATGTAATCCTTTGAAAATGGGCAGGGAGGAGGGGCTCTATAACGGCACCTTGTAGTGCAGTAAATGTGGAGTGAATTTGACATAGTCCTTTGATGTTTAACCGTTTTAAGTGCCTATTGCCCGCTGTGCACAGTTGCCCTGAAGCCACCGGGGTGGCGGTGCCACCGGGCTTGGGCCCGCCATCGCTGCTCGCAGCTATATTTATTATTATTTTTTTTTTTTTTTTTTTTTTCCGTCTTCCGGGGCTTTTTGGGGGCCTTAACATGCTCAAAAACTCTTGAAAATTGGCACACACATTGGAATCCGCGGCCATTAGGACGCCGGAGAGGCTGGTACCCGGGCGTGGCAGGGGGGCTCGACAGCGCCCCCTTGAAAAAAGTCTGAAAATTTGGTCCATATATTAAACATGCTTGCACGTATTAGTATGAAACTCGGTACACATATAGACCTCATCGGGCCGAACAACTTTCGCGCTCTAAGTTAATCGCCACGCCAACAGGAAGTCAGCTATTAAGGGTTGTTTGAAAAACGCATGCTCTGGAATTTGATATACTCCTCCTAGACGATTAATCCGATCGCCACCAAACTCGGTCAGCATGAAGTCAAGACACTGATGATTAAAAATTGCCAGGGGATTTTTGATATCTCGAACGGTTTGGCCGTGGCGAGGCAACGAATTTATGGCGAGAAAAAGGAAACAGGAAATGTGTTATAACGTCTTAATACATATATTGATCTTTATGAAACTTCACGAGTGTGTTCGTTATAGGAGTCTGATCACATGGATGTGACTATTGTGAGTCAAAGTTATAGCGCCACCAACTGGCAGCAGGAAGTGTATCACTTTTTGAAATGTTTTGAGATCACCCTCTTATTTTTACCTGATTTGCTTCAAACTTCATCAGTGTAATGTCAATACACAGCAGATGTAGACCTATGACAGGATTTTTGATATTTGAAATATTGTTGCCATGGCAACAGGTCAAACTTTAATAATATTCTTGAGTGTTTTTGAGGCTCTTAACATGCTTCAAATTGCATGAAACTCGACACACACATCAATATTGTCAACCAGTAGACATGGACAAAGCCATAGAAATGGGCGTGGTGGAGGGGCTCAGTAGCGCCACCTTTTGACAAAAGTGGGGGTTAGTTTTTCCTACAGTCACCAAACTCGGTACACATATTATTCTCATCAAGCCGGACAATTTTCTAATTTACATTCATTAGCTCCGACCAACAGGAAGTCAGCTATTTTGGTTTGAATGTTAATTTTTTGAAAAAAACAGGCTATGAATTTTATACTACTACTCCCACAGGGTTTATCCAATTTACACCAAGCTTTTTTTAACTTGTTGCGAACACATTGAAGTTGTTTAATTGCAAAAGGATTTTGGATATCTCAAACGGTTTGGCCGTGGCGAGGCAACGAATTTATGGCGAGAAAAGGGAAACAGGAAATGTGTTATAACTTCTGCATACATTGATTGATGTTTATGAAACTTCAGGAGTGTGTTGGTTGTAGTAGTCTGATCACATGGATGTAACTATTGTGAGTCAAAGTTATAGCGCCACCAAATGGCAGCAAGAAGTGTATCACTTTTAAAATGCTTTGAGATCACCCTCTTATTTTTACCTGATTTGCTTCAAACTTCATCAGTGTAATGTCAATACACAGCAGATGTAGACCTATGACAGGATTTTTGATATTTGAAATATTGTTGCCATGGCAACAGGTCAAACTGTAATAATATTCTTGAGTGTTTTTGAGGCTCTTAACATGCTTCAAATTGCATGAAACTCGACACACACATCAATATTGTCAACCAGTAGACATGGACAAAGCCATAGAAATGGGCGTGGTGGAGGGGCTCAGTAGCGCCACCTTTTGACAAAAGTGGGGGTTAGTTTTTCCTACAGTCACCAAACTCGGTACACATATTATTCTCATCAAGCCGGACAATTTTCTAATTTACATTCATTAGCTCCGACCAACAGGAAGTCAGCTATTTTGGTTTGAATGTTAATTTTTTGAAAAAACAGGCTATGAATTTTATACTACTACTCCTACAGGGTTTATCCAATTTACACCAAGCTTTTTTTAACTTGTTGCTAACACATTGAAGTTGTTTAATTGCAAACGGATTTTGGATATCTCAAACGGTTTGGCCGTGGCGAGGCAACGAATTTATGGCAAGAAAAGGGAAACAAAGTGTTATAACTTCTGCATACATTAATTGATTTTGATGAAACTTTGGCTTAGTCTTCGTTGTACAAGGCTGATCACATGGATTTGACTATTGTGATTCAAAGTCATAGCGCCACCAACTGGAAGCAGAAAATGTGTCACTTTCAGCATACATTGAGATCACCCTCTTATTTTTACCTGATTTGCTTCAAAATTCATCAGAATAATGTTAAAACTTGGCACATGTAATCCTTTGAAAATGGGCAGGGAGGAGGGGCTCTATAGCGGCACCTTGTAGTGCAGTAAATGTGGAGTGAATTTGACATAGTCCTTTGATGTTTAACCGTTTTAAGTGCCTATTGCCCGCTGTGCACAGTTGCCCTGAAGCCACCGGGGTGGCGGTGCCACCGGGCTTGGGCCCGCCATCGCTGCTCGCAGCTATATTTATTATTTTTTTTTTTTTTTTTTTTTCCGTCTTCCGGGGCTTTTTGGGGGCCTTAACATGCTCAAAAACTCTTGAAAATTGGCACACACATTGGAATCCGCGGCCATTAGGACGCCGGAGAGGCTGGTACCCGGGCGTGGCAGGGGGCTCGGCAGCGCCCCTTGAAAAAAGTCTGAAAATTTGGTCCATATATTAAACATGCTTGCACGTATTAGTATGAAACTCGGTACACATATAGACCTCATCGGGCCGAACAACTTTCGCGCTCTAAGTTAATCGCCACGCCAACAGGAAGTCAGCTATTAAGGGTTGTTTGAAAAACGCATGCTCTGGAATTTGATATACTCCTCCTAGACGATTAATCCGATCGCCACCAAACTCGGTCAGCATGAAGTCAAGACACTGATGATTAAAAATTGCCAGGGGATTTTTGATATCTCGAACGGTTTGGCCGTGGCGAGGCAACGAATTTATGGCCAGAAAAAGGAAACAGGAAATGTGTTATAACGTCTTAATACATATATTGATCTTTATGAAACTTCACGAGTGTGTTCGTTATAGGAGTCTGATCACATGGATGTGACTATTGTGAGTCAAAGTTATAGCGCCACCAACTGGCAGCAGGAAGTGTATCACTTTTTGAAATGTTTTGAGATCACCCTCTTATTTTTACCTGATTTGCTTCAAACTTCATCAGTGTAATGTCAATACACAGCAGATGTAGACCTATGACAGGATTTTTGATATTTGAAATATTGTTGCCATGGCAACAGGTCAAACTGTAATAATATTCTTGAGTGTTTTTGAGGCTCTTAACATGCTTCAAATTGCATGAAACTCGACACACACATCAATATTGTCAACCAGTAGACATGGACAAAGCCATAGAAATGGGCGTGGTGGAGGGGCTCAGTAGCGCCACCTTTTGACAAAAGTGGGGGTTAGTTTTTCCTACAGTCACCAAACTCGGTACACATATTATTCTCATCAAGCCGGACAATTTTCTAATTTACATTCATTAGCTCCGACCAACAGGAAGTCAGCTATTTTGGTTTGAATGTTAATTTTTTGAAAAAACAGGCTATGAATTTTATACTACTACTCCTACAGGGTTTATCCAATTTACACCAAGCTTTTTTTAACTTGTTGCGAACACATTGAAGTTGTTTAATTGCAAACGGATTTTGGATATCTCAAACGGTTTGGCCGTGGCGAGGCAACGAATTTATGGCAAGAAAAGGGAAACAAAGTGTTATAACTGCTGCATACATTAATTGATTTTGATGAAACTTTGGCTTAGTCTTCGTTGTACAAGGCTGATCACATGGATTTGACTATTGTGATTCAAAGTCATAGCGCCACCAACTGGAAGCAGAAAATGTGTCACTTTCAGCATACATTGAGATCACCCTCTTATTTTTACCTGATTTGCTTCAAAATTCATCAGAATAATGTTAAAACTTGGCACATGTAATCCTTTGAAAATGGGCAGGGAGGAGGGGCTCTATAGCGGCACCTTGTAGTGCAGTAAATGTGGAGTGAATTTGACATAGTCCTTTGATGTTTAACCGTTTTAAGTGCCTATTGCCCGCTGTGCACAGTTGCCCTGAAGCCACCGGGGTGGCGGTGCCACCGGGCTTGGGCCCGCCATCGCTGCTCGCAGCTATATTTATTATTATTATTTTTTTTTTTTTTTTTTTTTTTTCCGTCTTCCGGGGCTTTTTGGGGGCCTTAACATGCTCAAAAACTCTTGAAAATTGGCACACACATTGGAATCCGCGGCCATTAGGACGCCGGAGAGGCTGGTACCCGGGCGTGGCAGGGGGGCTCGACAGCGCCCCCTTGAAAAAAGTCTGAAAATTTGGTCCATATATTAAACATGCTTGCACGTATTAGTATGAAACTCGGTACACATATAGACCTCATCGGGCCGAACAACTTTCGCGCTCTAAGTTAATCGCCACGCCAACAGGAAGTCAGCTATTAAGGGTTGTTTGAAAAACGCATGCTCTGGAATTTGATATACTCCTCCTAGACGATTAATCCGATCGCCACCAAACTCGGTCAGCATGAAGTCAAGACACTGATGATTAAAAATTGCCAGGGGATTTTTGATATCTCGAACGGTTTGGCCGTGGCGAGGCAACGAATTTATGGCGAGAAAAAGGAAACAGGAAATGTGTTATAACGTCTTAATACATATATTGATCTTTATGAAACTTCACGAGTGTGTTCGTTATAGGAGTCTGATCACATGGATGTGACTATTGTGAGTCAAAGTTATAGCGCCACCAACTGGCAGCAGGAAGTGTATCACTTTTTGAAATGTTTTGAGATCACCCTCTTATTTTTACCTGATTTGCTTCAAACTTCATCAGTGTAATGTCAATACACAGCAGATGTAGACCTATGACAGGATTTTTGATATTTGAAATATTGTTGCCATGGCAACAGGTCAAACTGTAATAATATTCTTGAGTGTTTTTGAGGCTCTTAACATGCTTCAAATTGCATGAAACTCGACACACACATCAATATTGTCAACCAGTAGACATGGACAAAGCCATAGAAATGGGCGTGGTGGAGGGGCTCAGTAGCGCCACCTTTTGACAAAAGTGGGGGGGTTAGTTTTTCCTACAGTCACCAAACTCGGTACACATATTATTCTCATCAAGCCGGACAATTTTCTAATTTACATTCATTAGCTCCGACCAACAGGAAGTCAGCTATTTTGGTTTGAATGTTAATTTTTTGAAAAAACAGGCTATGAATTTTATACTACTACTCCTACAGGGTTTATCCAATTTACACCAAGCTTTTTTTAACTTGTTGCAAACACATTGAAGTTGTTTAATTGCAAACGGATTTTGGATATCTCAAACGGTTTGGCCGTGGCGAGGCAACGAATTTATGGCGAGAAAAGGGAAACAGGAAATGTGTTATAACTTCTGCATACATTGATTGATGTTTATGAAACTTCAGGAGTGTGTTGGTTGTAGTAGTCTGATCACATGGATGTAACTATTGTGAGTCAAAGTTATAGCGCCACCAAATGGCAGCAAGAAGTGTATCACTTTTAAAATGCTTTGAGATCACCCTCTTATTTTTACCTGATTTGCTTCAAACTTCATCAGTGTAATGTCAATACACAGCAGATGTAGACCTATGACAGGATTTTTGATATTTGAAATATTGTTGCCATGGCAACAGGTCAAACTGTAATAATATTCTTGAGTGTTTTTGAGGCTCTTAACATGCTTCAAATTGCATGAAACTCGACACACACATCAATATTGTCAACCAGTAGACATGGACAAAGCCATAGAAATGGGCGTGGTGGAGGGGCTCAGTAGCGCCACCTTTTGACAAAAGTGGGGGGGTTAGTTTTTCCTACAGTCACCAAACTCGGTACACATATTATTCTCATCAAGCCGGACAATTTTCTAATTTACATTCATTAGCTCCGACCAACAGGAAGTCAGCTATTTTGGTTTGAATGTTAATTTTTTGAAAAAACAGGCTATGAATTTTATACTACTACTCCTACAGGGTTTATCCAATTTACACCAAGCTTTTTTTAACTTGTTGCTAACACATTGAAGTTGTTTAATTGCAAACGGATTTTGGATATCTCAAACGGTTTGGCCGTGGCGAGGCAACGAATTTATGGCAAGAAAAGGGAAACAAAGTGTTATAACTTCTGCATACATTAATTGATTTTGATGAAACTTTGGCTTAGTCTTCGTTGTACAAGGCTGATCACATGGATTTGACTATTGTGATTCAAAGTCATAGCGCCACCAACTGGAAGCAGAAAATGTGTCACTTTCAGCATACATTGAGATCACCCTCTTATTTTTACCTGATTTGCTTCAAAATTCATCAGAATAATGTTAAAACTTGGCACATGTAATCCTTTGAAAATGGGCAGGGAGGAGGGGCTCTATAGCGGCACCTTGTAGTGCAGTAAATGTGGAGTGAATTTGACATAGTCCTTTGATGTTTAACCGTTTTAAGTGCCTATTGCCCGCTGTGCACAGTTGCCCTGAAGCCACCGGGGTGGCGGTGCCACCGGGCTTGGGCCCGCCATCGCTGCTCGCAGCTATATTTAGGGCCCAAGCGAAAATTCGCGCAGGGCCCTCTTGTTCTTCTAAGGATTATTATTATTATTTTTTTTTTTTTTTTTTTTTTTTTTCCGTCTTCCGGGGCTTTTTGGGGGCCTTAACATGCTCAAAAACTCTTGAAAATTGGCACACACATTGGAATCCGCGGCCATTAGGACGCCGGAGAGGCTGGTACCCAGGCGTGGCAGGGGGGCTCGACAGCGCCCCCTTGAAAAAAGTCTGAAAATTTGGTCCATATATTAAACATGCTTGCACGTATTAGTATGAAACTCGGTACACATATAGACCTCATCGGGCCGAACAACTTTCGCGCTCTAAGTTAATCGCCACGCCAACAGGAAGTCAGCTATTAAGGGTTGTTTGAAAAACGCATGCTCTGGAATTTGATATACTCCTCCTAGACGATTAATCCGATCGCCACCAAACTCGGTCAGCATGAAGTCAAGACACTGATGATTAAAAATTGCCAGGGGATTTTTGATATCTCGAACGGTTTGGCCGTGGCGAGGCAACGAATTTATGGCGAGAAAAAGGAAACAGGAAATGTGTTATAACGTCTTAATACATATATTGATCTTTATGAAACTTCACGAGTGTGTTCGTTATAGGAGTCTGATCACATGGATGTGACTATTGTGAGTCAAAGTTATAGCGCCACCAACTGGCAGCAGGAAGTGTATCACTTTTTGAAATGTTTTGAGATCACCCTCTTATTTTTACCTGATTTGCTTCAAACTTCATCAGTGTAATGTCAATACACAGCAGATGTAGACCTATGACAGGATTTTTGATATTTGAAATATTGTTGCCATGGCAACAGGTCAAACTTTAATAATATTCTTGAGTGTTTTTGAGGCTCTTAACATGCTTCAAATTGCATGAAACTCGACACACACATCAATATTGTCAACCAGTAGACATGGACAAAGCCATAGAAATGGGCGTGGTGGAGGGGCTCAGTAGCGCCACCTTTTGACAAAAGTGGGGGTTAGTTTTTCCTACAGTCACCAAACTCGGTACACATATTATTCTCATCAAGCCGGACAATTTTCTAATTTACATTCATTAGCTCCGACCAACAGGAAGTCAGCTATTTTGGTTTGAATGTTAATTTTTTGAAAAAAACAGGCTATGAATTTTATACTACTACTCCCACAGGGTTTATCCAATTTACACCAAGCTTTTTTTAACTTGTTGCGAACACATTGAAGTTGTTTAATTGCAAAAGGATTTTGGATATCTCAAACGGTTTGGCCGTGGCGAGGCAACGAATTTATGGCGAGAAAAGGGAAACAGGAAATGTGTTATAACTTCTGCATACATTGATTGATGTTTATGAAACTTCAGGAGTGTGTTGGTTGTAGTAGTCTGATCACATGGATGTAACTATTGTGAGTCAAAGTTATAGCGCCACCAAATGGCAGCAAGAAGTGTATCACTTTTAAAATGCTTTGAGATCACCCTCTTATTTTTACCTGATTTGCTTCAAACTTCATCAGTGTAATGTCAATACACAGCAGATGTAGACCTATGACAGGATTTTTGATATTTGAAATATTGTTGCCATGGCAACAGGTCAAACTGTAATAATATTCTTGAGTGTTTTTGAGGCTCTTAACATGCTTCAAATTGCATGAAACTCGACACACACATCAATATTGTCAACCAGTAGACATGGACAAAGCCATAGAAATGGGCGTGGTGGAGGGGCTCAGTAGCGCCACCTTTTGACAAAAGTGGGGGTTAGTTTTTCCTACAGTCACCAAACTCGGTACATATATTGATCTCATCAAGCCGGACAATTTTCTAATTTACATTCATTAGCTCCGACCAACAGGAAGTCGGCTATTTTTGTTTGAATGTTAATTTTTTGAAAAAACAGGCTATGAATTTTATACTACTACTCCTACAGGGTTTATCCAATTTACACCAAGCTTTTTTAACTTGTTGCTAACACATTGAAGTTGTTTAATTGCAAACGGATTTTGGATATCTCAAACGGTTTGGCCGTGGCGAGGCAACGAATTTATGGCAAGAAAAGGGAAACAAAGTGTTATAACTTCTGCATACATTAATTGATTTTGATGAAACTTTGGCTTAGTCTTCGTTGTACAAGGCTGATCACATGGATTTGACTATTGTGATTCAAAGTCATAGCGCCACCAACTGGAAGCAGAAAATGTGTCACTTTCAGCATACATTGAGATCACCCTCTTATTTTTACCTGATTTGCTTCAAAATTCATCAGAATAATGTTAAAACTTGGCACATGTAATCCTTTGAAAATGGGCAGGGAGGAGGGGCTCTATAGCGGCACCTTGTAGTGCAGTAAATGTGGAGTGAATTTGACATAGTCCTTTGATGTTTAACCGTTTTAAGTGCCTATTGCCCGCTGTGCACAGTTGCCCTGAAGCCACCGGGGTGGCGGTGCCACCGGGCTTGGGCCCGCCATCGCTGCTCGCAGCTATATTTAGGGCCCAAGCGAAAATTCGCGCAGGGCCCTCTTGTTCTTCTAAGGATTATTATTATTATTATTATTTTTTTTTTTTTTTTTTTTTTTTCGTCTTCCGGGGCTTTTTGGGGGCCTTAACATGCTCAAAAACTCTTGAAAATTGGCACACACATTGGAATCCGCGGCCATTAGGACGCCGGAGAGGCTGGTACCCGGGCGTGGCAGGGGGGCTCGACAGCGCCCCCTTGAAAAAAGCCTGAAAATTTGGTCCATATATTAAACATGCTTGCACGTATTAGTATGAAACTCGGTACACATATAGACCTCATCGGGCCGAACAACTTTCGCGCTCTAAGTTAATCGCCACGCCAACAGGAAGTCAGCTATTAAGGGTTGTTTGAAAAACGCATGCTCTGGAATTTGATATACTCCTCCTAGACGATTAATCCGATCGCCACCAAACTCGGTCAGCATGAAGTCAAGACACTGATGATTAAAAATTGCCAGGGGATTTTTGATATCTCGAACGGTTTGGCCGTGGCGAGGCAACGAATTTATGGCGAGAAAAAGGAAACAGGAAATGTGTTATAACGTCTTAATACATATATTGATCTTTATGAAACTTCACGAGTGTGTTCGTTATAGGAGTCTGATCACATGGATGTGACTATTGTGAGTCAAAGTTATAGCGCCACCAACTGGCAGCAGGAAGTGTATCACTTTTTGAAATGTTTTGAGATCACCCTCTTATTTTTACCTGATTTGCTTCAAACTTCATCAGTGTAATGTCAATACACAGCAGATGTAGACCTATGACAGGATTTTTGATATTTGAAATATTGTTGCCATGGCAACAGGTCAAACTTTAATAATATTCTTGAGTGTTTTTGAGGCTCTTAACATGCTTCAAATTGCATGAAACTCGACACACACATCAATATTGTCAACCAGTAGACATGGACAAAGCCATAGAAATGGGCGTGGTGGAGGGGCTCAGTAGCGCCACCTTTTGACAAAAGTGGGGGTTAGTTTTTCCTACAGTCACCAAACTCGGTACACATATTATTCTCATCAAGCCGGACAATTTTCTAATTTACATTCATTAGCTCCGACCAACAGGAAGTCAGCTATTTTGGTTTGAATGTTAATTTTTTGAAAAAAACAGGCTATGAATTTTATACTACTACTCCCACAGGGTTTATCAAATTTACACCAAGCTTTTTTAACTTGTTGCGAACACATTGAAGTTGTTTAATTGCAAAAGGATTTTGGATATCTCAAACGGTTTGGCCGTGGCGAGGCAACGAATTTATGGCGAGAAAAGGGAAACAGGAAATGTGTTATAACTTCTGCATACATTGATTGATGTTTATGAAACTTCAGGAGTGTGTTGGTTGTAGTAGTCTGATCACATGGATGTAACTATTGTGAGTCAAAGTTATAGCGCCACCAAATGGCAGCAAGAAGTGTATCACTTTTAAAATGCTTTGAGATCACCCTCTTATTTTTACCTGATTTGCTTCAAACTTCATCAGTGTAATGTCAATACACAGCAGATGTAGACCTATGACAGGATTTTTGATATTTGAAATATTGTTGCCATGGCAACAGGTCAAACTGTAATAATATTCTTGAGTGTTTTTGAGGCTCTTAACATGCTTCAAATTGCATGAAACTCGACACACACATCAATATTGTCAACCAGTAGACATGGACAAAGCCATAGAAATGGGCGTGGTGGAGGGGCTCAGTAGCGCCACCTTTTGACAAAAGTGGGGGTTAGTTTTTCCTACAGTCACCAAACTCGGTACACATATTATTCTCATCAAGCCGGACAATTTTCTAATTTACATTCATTAGCTCCGACCAACAGGAAGTCAGCTATTTTGGTTTGAATGTTAATTTTTTGAAAAAACAGGCTATGAATTTTATACTACTACTCCTACAGGGTTTATCCAATTTACACCAAGCTTTTTTTAACTTGTTGCTAACACATTGAAGTTGTTTAATTGCAAACGGATTTTGGATATCTCAAACGGTTTGGCCGTGGCGAGGCAACGAATTTATGGCAAGAAAAGGGAAACAAAGTGTTATAACTTCTGCATACATTAATTGATTTTGATGAAACTTTGGCTTAGTCTTCGTTGTACAAGGCTGATCACATGGATTTGACTATTGTGATTCAAAGTCATAGCGCCACCAACTGGAAGCAGAAAATGTGTCACTTTCAGCATACATTGAGATCACCCTCTTATTTTTACCTGATTTGCTTCAAAATTCATCAGAATAATGTTAAAACTTGGCACATGTAATCCTTTGAAAATGGGCAGGGAGGAGGGGCTCTATAACGGCACCTTGTAGTGCAGTAAATGTGGAGTGAATTTGACATAGTCCTTTGATGTTTAACCGTTTTAAGTGCCTATTGCCCGCTGTGCACAGTTGCCCTGAAGCCACCGGGGTGGCGGTGCCACCGGGCTTGGGCCCGCCATCGCTGCTCGCAGCTATATTTATTATTATTTTTTTTTTTTTTTTTTTTTCCGTCTTCCGGGGCTTTTTGGGGGCCTTAACATGCTAAAAAAATCTTTAAAATTGGCACACACATTGGAATCCGCGGCCATTAGGACGCCGGAGAGGCTGGTACCCGGGCGAGGCAGGGGGCTCGACAGCGCCCCCTTGAAAAAGTCTGAAAATTTGGTCCATATATTAAACATGCTTGCACGTATTAGTATGAAACTCGGTACACATATAGACCTCATCGGGCCGAACAACTTTCGCGCTCTAAGTTAATCGCCACGCCAACAGGAAGTCAGCTATTAAGGGTTGTTTGAAAAACGCATGCTCTGGAATTTGATATACTCCTCCTAGACGATTAATCCGATCGCCACCAAACTCGGTCAGCATGAAGTCAAGACACTGATGATTAAAAATTGCCAGGGGATTTTTGATATCTCGAACGGTTTGGCCGTGGCGAGGCAACGAATTTATGGCGAGAAAAAGGAAACAGGAAATGTGTTATAACGTCTTAATACATATATTGATCTTTATGAAACTTCACGAGTGTGTTCGTTATAGGAGTCTGATCACATGGATGTGACTATTGTGAGTCAAAGTTATAGCGCCACCAACTGGCAGCAGGAAGTGTATCACTTTTTGAAATGTTTTGAGATCACCCTCTTATTTTTACCTGATTTGCTTCAAACTTCATCAGTGTAATGTCAATACACAGCAGATGTAGACCTATGACAGGATTTTTGATATTTGAAATATTGTTGCCATGGCAACAGGTCAAACTTTAATAATATTCTTGAGTGTTTTTGAGGCTCTTAACATGCTTCAAATTGCATGAAACTCGACACACACATCAATATTGTCAACCAGTAGACATGGACAAAGCCATAGAAATGGGCGTGGTGGAGGGGCTCAGTAGCGCCACCTTTTGACAAAAGTGGGGGGGTTAGTTTTTCCTACAGTCACCAAACTCGGTACACATATTATTCTCATCAAGCCGGACAATTTTCTAATTTACATTCATTAGCTCCGACCAACAGGAAGTCAGCTATTTTGGTTTGAATGTTAATTTTTTGAAAAAAACAGGCTATGAATTTTATACTACTACTCCCACAGGGTTTATCCAATTTACACCAAGCTTTTTTAACTTGTTGCGAACACATTGAAGTTGTTTAATTGCAAAAGGATTTTGGATATCTCAAACGGTTTGGCCGTGGCGAGGCAACGAATTTATGGCGAGAAAAGGGAAACAGGAAATGTGTTATAACTTCTGCATACATTGATTGATGTTTATGAAACTTCAGGAGTGTGTTGGTTGTAGTAGTCTGATCACATGGATGTAACTATTGTGAGTCAAAGTTATAGCGCCACCAAATGGCAGCAAGAAGTGTATCACTTTTAAAATGCTTTGAGATCACCCTCTTATTTTTACCTGATTTGCTTCAAACTTCATCAGTGTAATGTCAATACACAGCAGATGTAGACCTATGACAGGATTTTTGATATTTGAAATATTGTTGCCATGGCAACAGGTCAAACTGTAATAATATTCTTGAGTGTTTTTGAGGCTCTTAACATGCTTCAAATTGCATGAAACTCGACACACACATCAATATTGTCAACCAGTAGACATGGACAAAGCCATAGAAATGGGCGTGGTGGAGGGGCTCAGTAGCGCCACCTTTTGACAAAAGTGGGGGTTAGTTTTTCCTACAGTCACCAAACTCGGTACACATATTATTCTCATCAAGCCGGACAATTTTCTAATTTACATTCATTAGCTCCGACCAACAGGAAGTCAGCTATTTTGGTTTGAATGTTAATTTTTTGAAAAAACAGGCTATGAATTTTATACTACTACTCCTACAGGGTTTATCCAATTTACACCAAGCTTTTTTTAACTTGTTGCTAACACATTGAAGTTGTTTAATTGCAAACGGATTTTGGATATCTCAAACGGTTTGGCCGTGGCGAGGCAACGAATTTATGGCAAGAAAAGGGAAACAAAGTGTTATAACTTCTGCATACATTAATTGATTTTGATGAAACTTTGGCTTAGTCTTCGTTGTACAAGGCTGATCACATGGATTTGACTATTGTGATTCAAAGTCATAGCGCCACCAACTGGAAGCAGAAAATGTGTCACTTTCAGCATACATTGAGATCACCCTCTTATTTTTACCTGATTTGCTTCAAAATTCATCAGAATAATGTTAAAACTTGGCACATGTAATCCTTTGAAAATGGGCAGGGAGGAGGGGCTCTATAGCGGCACCTTGTAGTGCAGTAAATGTGGAGTGAATTTGACATAGTCCTTTGATGTTTAACCGTTTTAAGTGCCTATTGCCCGCTGTGCACAGTTGCCCTGAAGCCACCGGGGTGGCGGTGCCACCGGGCTTGGGCCCGCCATCGCTGCTCGCAGCTATATTTAGGGCCCAAGCGAAAATTCGCGCAGGGCCCTCTTGTTCTTCTAAGGATTATTATTATTATTATTTTTTTTTTTTTTTTTTTTTTTTTCCGTCTTCCGGGGCTTTTTGGGGGCCTTAACATGCTCAAAAACTCTTGAAAATTGGCACACACATTGGAATCCGCGGCCATTAGGACGCCGGAGAGGCTGGTACCCAGGCGTGGCAGGGGCTCGACAGCGCCCCTTGAAAAAAGTCTGAAAATTTGGTCCATATATTAAACATGCTTGCACGTATTAGTATGAAACTCGGTACACATATAGACCTCATCGGGCCGAACAACTTTCGCGCTCTAAGTTAATCGCCACGCCAACAGGAAGTCAGCTATTAAGGGTTGTTTGAAAAACGCATGCTCTGGAATTTGATATACTCCTCCTAGACGATTAATCCGATCGCCACCAAACTCGGTCAGCATGAAGTCAAGACACTGATGATTAAAAATTGCCAGGGGATTTTTGATATCTCGAACGGTTTGGCCGTGGCGAGGCAACGAATTTATGGCGAGAAAAAGGAAACAGGAAATGTGTTATAACGTCTTAATACATATATTGATCTTTATGAAACTTCACGAGTGTGTTCGTTATAGGAGTCTGATCACATGGATGTGACTATTGTGAGTCAAAGTTATAGCGCCACCAACTGGCAGCAGGAAGTGTATCACTTTTTGAAATGTTTTGAGATCACCCTCTTATTTTTACCTGATTTGCTTCAAACTTCATCAGTGTAATGTCAATACACAGCAGATGTAGACCTATGACAGGATTTTTGATATTTGAAATATTGTTGCCATGGCAACAGGTCAAACTTTAATAATATTCTTGAGTGTTTTTGAGGCTCTTAACATGCTTCAAATTGCATGAAACTCGACACACACATCAATATTGTCAACCAGTAGACATGGACAAAGCCATAGAAATGGGCGTGGTGGAGGGGCTCAGTAGCGCCACCTTTTGACAAAAGTGGGGGTTAGTTTTTCCTACAGTCACCAAACTCGGTACACATATTATTCTCATCAAGCCGGACAATTTTCTAATTTACATTCATTAGCTCCGACCAACAGGAAGTCAGCTATTTTGGTTTGAATGTTAATTTTTTGAAAAAAACAGGCTATGAATTTTATACTACTACTCCCACAGGGTTTATCCAATTTACACCAAGCTTTTTTTAACTTGTTGCGAACACATTGAAGTTGTTTAATTGCAAAAGGATTTTGGATATCTCAAACGGTTTGGCCGTGGCGAGGCAACGAATTTATGGCGAGAAAAGGGAAACAGGAAATGTGTTATAACTTCTGCATACATTGATTGATGTTTATGAAACTTCAGGAGTGTGTTGGTTGTAGTAGTCTGATCACATGGATGTAACTATTGTGAGTCAAAGTTATAGCGCCACCAAATGGCAGCAAGAAGTGTATCACTTTTAAAATGCTTTGAGATCACCCTCTTATTTTTACCTGATTTGCTTCAAACTTCATCAGTGTAATGTCAATACACAGCAGATGTAGACCTATGACAGGATTTTTGATATTTGAAATATTGTTGCCATGGCAACAGGTCAAACTGTAATAATATTCTTGAGTGTTTTTGAGGCTCTTAACATGCTTCAAATTGCATGAAACTCGACACACACATCAATATTGTCAACCAGTAGACATGGACAAAGCCATAGAAATGGGCGTGGTGGAGGGGCTCAGTAGCGCCACCTTTTGACAAAAGTGGGGGGTTAGTTTTTCCTACAGTCACCAAACTCGGTACATATATTGATCTCATCAAGCCGGACAATTTTCTAATTTACATTCATTAGCTCCGACCAACAGGAAGTCGGCTATTTTTGTTTGAATGTTAATTTTTTGAAAAAACAGGCTATGAATTTTATACTACTACTCCTACAGGGTTTATCCAATTTACACCAAGCTTTTTTTAACTTGTTGCTAACACATTGAAGTTGTTTAATTGCAAACGGATTTTGGATATCTCAAACGGTTTGGCCGTGGCGAGGCAACGAATTTATGGCAAGAAAAGGGAAACAAAGTGTTATAACTTCTGCATACATTAATTGATTTTGATGAAACTTTGGCTTAGTCTTCGTTGTACAAGGCTGATCACATGGATTTGACTATTGTGATTCAAAGTCATAGCGCCACCAACTGGAAGCAGAAAATGTGTCACTTTCAGCATACATTGAGATCACCCTCTTATTTTTACCTGATTTGCTTCAAAATTCATCAGAATAATGTTAAAACTTGGCACATGTAATCCTTTGAAAATGGGCAGGGAGGAGGGGCTCTATAGCGGCACCTTGTAGTGCAGTAAATGTGGAGTGAATTTGACATAGTCCTTTGATGTTTAACCGTTTTAAGTGCCTATTGCCCGCTGTGCACAGTTGCCCTGAAGCCACCGGGGTGGCGGTGCCACCGGGCTTGGGCCCGCCATCGCTGCTCGCAGCTATATTTAGGGCCCAAGCGAAAATTCGCGCAGGGCCCTCTTGTTCTTCTAAGGATTATTATTATTATTATTATTATTTTTTTTTTTTTTTTTTTTCGTCTTCCGGGGCTTTTTGGGGGCCTTAACATGCTCAAAAAATCTTGAAAATTGGCACACACATTGGAATCCGCGGCCATTAGGACGCCGGAGAGGCTGGTACCCGGGCGTGGCAGGGGGGCTCGACAGCGCCCCCTTGAAAAAAGCCTGAAAATTTGGTCCATATATTAAACATGCTTGCACGTATTAGTATGAAACTCGGTACACATATAGACCTCATCGGGCCGAACAACTTTCGCGCTCTAAGTTAATCGCCACGCCAACAGGAAGTCAGCTATTAAGGGTTGTTTGAAAAACGCATGCTCTGGAATTTGATATACTCCTCCTAGACGATTAATCCGATCGCCACCAAACTCGGTCAGCATGAAGTCAAGACACTGATGATTAAAAATTGCCAGGGGATTTTTGATATCTCGAACGGTTTGGCCGTGGCGAGGCAACGAATTTATGGCGAGAAAAAGGAAACAGGAAATGTGTTATAACGTCTTAATACATATATTGATCTTTATGAAACTTCACGAGTGTGTTCGTTATAGGAGTCTGATCACATGGATGTGACTATTGTGAGTCAAAGTTATAGCGCCACCAACTGGCAGCAGGAAGTGTATCACTTTTTGAAATGTTTTGAGATCACCCTCTTATTTTTACCTGATTTGCTTCAAACTTCATCAGTGTAATGTCAATACACAGCAGATGTAGACCTATGACAGGATTTTTGATATTTGAAATATTGTTGCCATGGCAACAGGTCAAACTTTAATAATATTCTTGAGTGTTTTTGAGGCTCTTAACATGCTTCAAATTGCATGAAACTCGACACACACATCAATATTGTCAACCAGTAGACATGGACAAAGCCATAGAAATGGGCGTGGTGGAGGGGCTCAGTAGCGCCACCTTTTGACAAAAGTGGGGGGGTTAGTTTTTCCTACAGTCACCAAACTCGGTACACATATTATTCTCATCAAGCCGGACAATTTTCTAATTTACATTCATTAGCTCCGACCAACAGGAAGTCAGCTATTTTGGTTTGAATGTTAATTTTTTGAAAAAAACAGGCTATGAATTTTATACTACTACTCCCACAGGGTTTATCCAATTTACACCAAGCTTTTTTTAACTTGTTGCGAACACATTGAAGTTGTTTAATTGCAAAAGGATTTTGGATATCTCAAACGGTTTGGCCGTGGCGAGGCAACGAATTTATGGCGAGAAAAGGGAAACAGGAAATGTGTTATAACTTCTGCATACATTGATTGATGTTTATGAAACTTCAGGAGTGTGTTGGTTGTAGTAGTCTGATCACATGGATGTAACTATTGTGAGTCAAAGTTATAGCGCCACCAAATGGCAGCAAGAAGTGTATCACTTTTAAAATGCTTTGAGATCACCCTCTTATTTTTACCTGATTTGCTTCAAACTTCATCAGTGTAATGTCAATACACAGCAGATGTAGACCTATGACAGGATTTTTGATATTTGAAATATTGTTGCCATGGCAACAGGTCAAACTGTAATAATATTCTTGAGTGTTTTTGAGGCTCTTAACATGCTTCAAATTGCATGAAACTCGACACACACATCAATATTGTCAACCAGTAGACATGGACAAAGCCATAGAAATGGGCGTGGTGGAGGGGCTCAGTAGCGCCACCTTTTGACAAAAGTGGGGGTTAGTTTTTCCTACAGTCACCAAACTCGGTACACATATTATTCTCATCAAGCCGGACAATTTTCTAATTTACATTCATTAGCTCCGACCAACAGGAAGTCAGCTATTTTGGTTTGAATGTTAATTTTTTGAAAAAACAGGCTATGAATTTTATACTACTACTCCTACAGGGTTTATCCAATTTACACCAAGCTTTTTTTAACTTGTTGCTAACACATTGAAGTTGTTTAATTGCAAACGGATTTTGGATATCTCAAACGGTTTGGCCGTGGCGAGGCAACGAATTTATGGCAAGAAAAGGGAAACAAAGTGTTATAACTTCTGCATACATTAATTGATTTTGATGAAACTTTGGCTTAGTCTTCGTTGTACAAGGCTGATCACATGGATTTGACTATTGTGATTCAAAGTCATAGCGCCACCAACTGGAAGCAGAAAATGTGTCACTTTCAGCATACATTGAGATCACCCTCTTATTTTTACCTGATTTGCTTCAAAATTCATCAGAATAATGTTAAAACTTGGCACATGTAATCCTTTGAAAATGGGCAGGGAGGAGGGGCTCTATAACGGCACCTTGTAGTGCAGTAAATGTGGAGTGAATTTGACATAGTCCTTTGATGTTTAACCGTTTTAAGTGCCTATTGCCCGCTGTGCACAGTTGCCCTGAAGCCACCGGGGTGGCGGTGCCACCGGGCTTGGGCCCGCCATCGCTGCTCGCAGCTATATTTATTATTATTTTTTTTTTTTTTTTTTTTTCCGTGTTACGGGGCTTTTTGGGGGCCTTAAAATGCTCAAAAACTCTTGAAAATTGGCACACACATTGGAATCCGCGGCCATTAGGACGCCGGAGAGGCTGGTACCCGGGCGTGGCAGGGGGGCTCGACAGCGCCCCCTTGAAAAAAGTCTGAAAATTTGGTCCATATATTAAACATGCTTGCACGTATTAGTATGAAACTCGGTACACATATAGACCTCATCGGGCCGAACAACTTTCGCGCTCTAAGTTAATCGCCACGCCAACAGGAAGTCAGCTATTAAGGGTTGTTTGAAAAACGCATGCTCTGGAATTTGATATACTCCTCCTAGACGATTAATCCGATCGCCACCAAACTCGGTCAGCATGAAGTCAAGACACTGATGATTAAAAATTGCCAGGGGATTTTTGATATCTCGAACGGTTTGGCCGTGGCGAGGCAACGAATTTATGGCGAGAAAAAGGAAACAGGAAATGTGTTATAACGTCTTAATACATATATTGATCTTTATGAAACTTCACGAGTGTGTTCGTTATAGGAGTCTGATCACATGGATGTGACTATTGTGAGTCAAAGTTATAGCGCCACCAACTGGCAGCAGGAAGTGTATCACTTTTTGAAATGTTTTGAGATCACCCTCTTATTTTTACCTGATTTGCTTCAAACTTCATCAGTGTAATGTCAATACACAGCAGATGTAGACCTATGACAGGATTTTTGATATTTGAAATATTGTTGCCATGGCAACAGGTCAAACTTTAATAATATTCTTGAGTGTTTTTGAGGCTCTTAACATGCTTCAAATTGCATGAAACTCGACACACACATCAATATTGTCAACCAGTAGACATGGACAAAGCCATAGAAATGGGCGTGGTGGAGGGGCTCAGTAGCGCCACCTTTTGACAAAAGTGGGGGGTTAGTTTTTCCTACAGTCACCAAACTCGGTACACATATTATTCTCATCAAGCCGGACAATTTTCTAATTTACATTCATTAGCTCCGACCAACAGGAAGTCAGCTATTTTGGTTTGAATGTTAATTTTTTGAAAAAAACAGGCTATGAATTTTATACTACTACTCCCACAGGGTTTATCCAATTTACACCAAGCTTTTTTTAACTTGTTGCGAACACATTGAAGTTGTTTAATTGCAAAAGGATTTTGGATATCTCAAACGGTTTGGCCGTGGCGAGGCAACGAATTTATGGCGAGAAAAGGGAAACAGGAAATGTGTTATAACTTCTGCATACATTGATTGATGTTTATGAAACTTCAGGAGTGTGTTGGTTGTAGTAGTCTGATCACATGGATGTAACTATTGTGAGTCAAAGTTATAGCGCCACCAAATGGCAGCAAGAAGTGTATCACTTTTAAAATGCTTTGAGATCACCCTCTTATTTTTACCTGATTTGCTTCAAACTTCATCAGTGTAATGTCAATACACAGCAGATGTAGACCTATGACAGGATTTTTGATATTTGAAATATTGTTGCCATGGCAACAGGTCAAACTGTAATAATATTCTTGAGTGTTTTTGAGGCTCTTAACATGCTTCAAATTGCATGAAACTCGACACACACATCAATATTGTCAACCAGTAGACATGGACAAAGCCATAGAAATGGGCGTGGTGGAGGGGCTCAGTAGCGCCACCTTTTGACAAAAGTGGGGGGTTAGTTTTTCCTACAGTCACCAAACTCGGTACACATATTATTCTCATCAAGCCGGACAATTTTCTAATTTACATTCATTAGCTCCGACCAACAGGAAGTCAGCTATTTTGGTTTGAATGTTAATTTTTTGAAAAAACAGGCTATGAATTTTATACTACTACTCCTACAGGGTTTATCCAATTTACACCAAGCTTTTTTAACTTGTTGCTAACACATTGAAGTTGTTTAATTGCAAACGGATTTTGGATATCTCAAACGGTTTGGCCGTGGCGAGGCAACGAATTTATGGCAAGAAAAGGGAAACAAAGTGTTATAACTTCTGCATACATTAATTGATTTTGATGAAACTTTGGCTTAGTCTTCGTTGTACAAGGCTGATCACATGGATTTGACTATTGTGATTCAAAGTCATAGCGCCACCAACTGGAAGCAGAAAATGTGTCACTTTCAGCATACATTGAGATCACCCTCTTATTTTTACCTGATTTGCTTCAAAATTCATCAGAATAATGTTAAAACTTGGCACATGTAATCCTTTGAAAATGGGCAGGGAGGAGGGGCTCTATAACGGCACCTTGTAGTGCAGTAAATGTGGAGTGAATTTGACATAGTCCTTTGATGTTTAACCGTTTTAAGTGCCTATTGCCCGCTGTGCACAGTTGCCCTGAAGCCACCGGGGTGGCGGTGCCACCGGGCTTGGGCCCGCCATCGCTGCTCGCAGCTATATTTATTATTATTTTTTTTTTTATTTTTTTTTTTTCCGTCTTCCGGGGCTTTTTGGGGGCCTTAACATGCTCAAAAACTCTTGAAAATTGGCACACACATTGGAATCCGCGGCCATTAGGACGCCGGAGAGGCTGGTACCCGGGCGTGGCAGGGGGGCTCGACAGCGCCCCCTTGAAAAAAGTCTGAAAATTTGGTCCATATATTAAACATGCTTGCACGTATTAGTATGAAACTCGGTACACATATAGACCTCATCGGGCCGAACAACTTTCGCGCTCTAAGTTAATCGCCACGCCAACAGGAAGTCAGCTATTAAGGGTTGTTTGAAAAACGCATGCTCTGGAATTTGATATACTCCTCCTAGACGATTAATCCGATCGCCACCAAACTCGGTCAGCATGAAGTCAAGACACTGATGATTAAAAATTGCCAGGGGATTTTTGATATCTCGAACGGTTTGGCCGTGGCGAGGCAACGAATTTATGGCGAGAAAAAGGAAACAGGAAATGTGTTATAACGTCTTAATACATATATTGATCTTTATGAAACTTCACGAGTGTGTTCGTTATAGGAGTCTGATCACATGGATGTGACTATTGTGAGTCAAAGTTATAGCGCCACCAACTGGCAGCAGGAAGTGTATCACTTTTTGAAATGTTTTGAGATCACCCTCTTATTTTTACCTGATTTGCTTCAAACTTCATCAGTGTAATGTCAATACACAGCAGATGTAGACCTATGACAGGATTTTTGATATTTGAAATATTGTTGCCATGGCAACAGGTCAAACTTTAATAATATTCTTGAGTGTTTTTGAGGCTCTTAACATGCTTCAAATTGCATGAAACTCGACACACACATCAATATTGTCAACCAGTAGACATGGACAAAGCCATAGAAATGGGCGTGGTGGAGGGGCTCAGTAGCGCCACCTTTTGACAAAAGTGGGGGGGTTAGTTTTTCCTACAGTCACCAAACTCGGTACACATATTATTCTCATCAAGCCGGACAATTTTCTAATTTACATTCATTAGCTCCGACCAACAGGAAGTCAGCTATTTTGGTTTGAATGTTAATTTTTTGAAAAAAACAGGCTATGAATTTTATACTACTACTCCCACAGGGTTTATCCAATTTACACCAAGCTTTTTTTAACTTGTTGCGAACACATTGAAGTTGTTTAATTGCAAAAGGATTTTGGATATCTCAAACGGTTTGGCCGTGGCGAGGCAACGAATTTATGGCGAGAAAAGGGAAACAGGAAATGTGTTATAACTTCTGCATACATTGATTGATGTTTATGAAACTTCAGGAGTGTGTTGGTTGTAGTAGTCTGATCACATGGATGTAACTATTGTGAGTCAAAGTTATAGCGCCACCAAATGGCAGCAAGAAGTGTATCACTTTTAAAATGCTTTGAGATCACCCTCTTATTTTTACCTGATTTGCTTCAAACTTCATCAGTGTAATGTCAATACACAGCAGATGTAGACCTATGACAGGATTTTTGATATTTGAAATATTGTTGCCATGGCAACAGGTCAAACTGTAATAATATTCTTGAGTGTTTTTGAGGCTCTTAACATGCTTCAAATTGCATGAAACTCGACACACACATCAATATTGTCAACCAGTAGACATGGACAAAGCCATAGAAATGGGCGTGGTGGAGGGGCTCAGTAGCGCCACCTTTTGACAAAAGTGGGGGGTTAGTTTTTCCTACAGTCACCAAACTCGGTACATATATTGATCTCATCAAGCCGGACAATTTTCTAATTTACATTCATTAGCTCCGACCAACAGGAAGTCGGCTATTTTTGTTTGAATGTTAATTTTTTGAAAAAACAGGCTATGAATTTTATACTACTACTCCTACAGGGTTTATCCAATTTACACCAAGCTTTTTTTAACTTGTTGCTAACACATTGAAGTTGTTTAATTGCAAACGGATTTTGGATATCTCAAACGGTTTGGCCGTGGCGAGGCAACGAATTTATGGCAAGAAAAGGGAAACAAAGTGTTATAACTTCTGCATACATTAATTGATTTTGATGAAACTTTGGCTTAGTCTTCGTTGTACAAGGCTGATCACATGGATTTGACTATTGTGATTCAAAGTCATAGCGCCACCAACTGGAAGCAGAAAATGTGTCACTTTCAGCATACATTGAGATCACCCTCTTATTTTTACCTGATTTGCTTCAAAATTCATCAGAATAATGTTAAAACTTGGCACATGTAATCCTTTGAAAATGGGCAGGGAGGAGGGGCTCTATAGCGGCACCTTGTAGTGCAGTAAATGTGGAGTGAATTTGACATAGTCCTTTGATGTTTAACCGTTTTAAGTGCCTATTGCCCGCTGTGCACAGTTGCCCTGAAGCCACCGGGGTGGCGGTGCCACCGGGCTTGGGCCCGCCATCGCTGCTCGCAGCTATATTTAGGGCCCAAGCGAAAATTCGCGCAGGGCCCTCTTGTTCTTCTAAGGATTATTATTATTATTATTATTATTTTTTTTTTTTTTTTTTTTCCGTCTTCCGGGGCTTTTTGGGGGCCTTAACATGCTCAAAAACTCTTGAAAATTGGCACACACATTGGAATCCGCGGCCATTAGGACGCCGGAGAGGCTGGTACCCGGGCGTGGCAGGGGGGCTCGACAGCGCCCCCTTGAAAAAAGCCTGAAAATTTGGTCCATATATTAAACATGCTTGCACGTATTAGTATGAAACTCGGTACACATATAGACCTCATCGGGCCGAACAACTTTCGCGCTCTAAGTTAATCGCCACGCCAACAGGAAGTCAGCTATTAAGGGTTGTTTGAAAAACGCATGCTCTGGAATTTGATATACTCCTCCTAGACGATTAATCCGATCGCCACCAAACTCGGTCAGCATGAAGTCAAGACACTGATGATTAAAAATTGCCAGGGGATTTTTGATATCTCGAACGGTTTGGCCGTGGCGAGGCAACGAATTTATGGCGAGAAAAAGGAAACAGGAAATGTGTTATAACGTCTTAATACATATATTGATCTTTATGAAACTTCACGAGTGTGTTCGTTATAGGAGTCTGATCACATGGATGTGACTATTGTGAGTCAAAGTTATAGCGCCACCAACTGGCAGCAGGAAGTGTATCACTTTTTGAAATGTTTTGAGATCACCCTCTTATTTTTACCTGATTTGCTTCAAACTTCATCAGTGTAATGTCAATACACAGCAGATGTAGACCTATGACAGGATTTTTGATATTTGAAATATTGTTGCCATGGCAACAGGTCAAACTTTAATAATATTCTTGAGTGTTTTTGAGGCTCTTAACATGCTTCAAATTGCATGAAACTCGACACACACATCAATATTGTCAACCAGTAGACATGGACAAAGCCATAGAAATGGGCGTGGTGGAGGGTCTCAGTAGCGCCACCTTTTGACAAAAGTGGTGGTGTTAGTTTTTCCTACAGTCACCAAACTCGGTACACATATTATTCTCATCAAGCCGGACAATTTTCTAATTTACATTCATTAGCTCCGACCAACAGGAAGTCAGCTATTTTGGTTTGAATGTTAATTTTTTGAAAAAAACAGGCTATGAATTTTATACTACTACTCCCACAGGGTTTATCCAATTTACACCAAGCTTTTTTTAACTTGTTGCGAACACATTGAAGTTGTTTAATTGCAAAAGGATTTTGGATATCTCAAACGGTTTGGCCGTGGCGAGGCAACGAATTTATGGCGAGAAAAGGGAAACAGGAAATGTGTTATAACTTCTGCATACATTGATTGATGTTTATGAAACTTCAGGAGTGTGTTGGTTGTAGTAGTCTGATCACATGGATGTAACTATTGTGAGTCAAAGTTATAGCGCCACCAAATGGCAGCAAGAAGTGTATCACTTTTAAAATGCTTTGAGATCACCCTCTTATTTTTACCTGATTTGCTTCAAACTTCATCAGTGTAATGTCAATACACAGCAGATGTAGACCTATGACAGGATTTTTGATATTTGAAATATTGTTGCCATGGCAACAGGTCAAACTGTAATAATATTCTTGAGTGTTTTTGAGGCTCTTAACATGCTTCAAATTGCATGAAACTCGACACACACATCAATATTGTCAACCAGTAGACATGGACAAAGCCATAGAAATGGGCGTGGTGGAGGGGCTCAGTAGCGCCACCTTTTGACAAAAGTGGGGGGGTTAGTTTTTCCTACAGTCACCAAACTCGGTACACATATTATTCTCATCAAGCCGGACAATTTTCTAATTTACATTCATTAGCTCCGACCAACAGGAAGTCAGCTATTTTGGTTTGAATGTTAATTTTTTGAAAAAACAGGCTATGAATTTTATACTACTACTCCTACAGGGTTTATCCAATTTACACCAAGCTTTTTTTAACTTGTTGCTAACACATTGAAGTTGTTTAATTGCAAACGGATTTTGGATATCTCAAACGGTTTGGCCGTGGCGAGGCAACGAATTTATGGCAAGAAAAGGGAAACAAAGTGTTATAACTTCTGCATACATTAATTGATTTTGATGAAACTTTGGCTTAGTCTTCGTTGTACAAGGCTGATCACATGGATTTGACTATTGTGATTCAAAGTCATAGCGCCACCAACTGGAAGCAGAAAATGTGTCACTTTCAGCATACATTGAGATCACCCTCTTATTTTTACCTGATTTGCTTCAAAATTCATCAGAATAATGTTAAAACTTGGCACATGTAATCCTTTGAAAATGGGCAGGGAGGAGGGGCTCTATAACGGCACCTTGTAGTGCAGTAAATGTGGAGTGAATTTGACATAGTCCTTTGATGTTTAACCGTTTTAAGTGCCTATTGCCCGCTGTGCACAGTTGCCCTGAAGCCACCGGGGTGGCGGTGCCACCGGGCTTGGGCCCGCCATCGCTGCTCGCAGCTATATTTATTATTATTATTTTTTTTTTTTTTTTTTTTTTTCCGTCTTCCGGGGCTTTTTGGGGGCCTTAACATGCTCAAAAACTCTTGAAAATTGGCACACACATTGGAATCCGCGGCCATTAGGACGCCGGAGAGGCTGGTACCCGGGCGTGGCAGGGGGGCTCGACAGCGCCCCCTTGAAAAAAGTCTGAAAATTTGGTCCATATATTAAACATGCTTGCACGTATTAGTATGAAACTCGGTACACATATAGACCTCATCGGGCCGAACAACTTTCGCGCTCTAAGTTAATCGCCACGCCAACAGGAAGTCAGCTATTAAGGGTTGTTTGAAAAACGCATGCTCTGGAATTTGATATACTCCTCCTAGACGATTAATCCGATCGCCACCAAACTCGGTCAGCATGAAGTCAAGACACTGATGATTAAAAATTGCCAGGGGATTTTTGATATCTCGAACGGTTTGGCCGTGGCGAGGCAACGAATTTATGGCGAGAAAAAGGAAACAGGAAATGTGTTATAACGTCTTAATACATATATTGATCTTTATGAAACTTCACGAGTGTGTTCGTTATAGGAGTCTGATCACATGGATGTGACTATTGTGAGTCAAAGTTATAGCGCCACCAACTGGCAGCAGGAAGTGTATCACTTTTTGAAATGTTTTGAGATCACCCTCTTATTTTTACCTGATTTGCTTCAAACTTCATCAGTGTAATGTCAATACACAGCAGATGTAGACCTATGACAGGATTTTTGATATTTGAAATATTGTTGCCATGGCAACAGGTCAAACTGTAATAATATTCTTGAGTGTTTTTGAGGCTCTTAACATGCTTCAAATTGCATGAAACTCGACACACACATCAATATTGTCAACCAGTAGACATGGACAAAGCCATAGAAATGGGCGTGGTGGAGGGGCTCAGTAGCGCCACCTTTTGACAAAAGTGGGGGTTAGTTTTTCCTACAGTCACCAAACTCGGTACACATATTATTCTCATCAAGCCGGACAATTTTCTAATTTACATTCATTAGCTCCGACCAACAGGAAGTCAGCTATTTTGGTTTGAATGTTAATTTTTTGAAAAAACAGGCTATGAATTTTATACTACTACTCCTACAGGGTTTATCCAATTTACACCAAGCTTTTTTTAACTTGTTGCAAACACATTGAAGTTGTTTAATTGCAAACGGATTTTGGATATCTCAAACGGTTTGGCCGTGGCGAGGCAACGAATTTATGGCGAGAAAAGGGAAACAGGAAATGTGTTATAACTTCTGCATACATTGATTGATGTTTATGAAACTTCAGGAGTGTGTTGGTTGTAGTAGTCTGATCACATGGATGTAACTATTGTGAGTCAAAGTTATAGCGCCACCAAATGGCAGCAAGAAGTGTATCACTTTTAAAATGCTTTGAGATCACCCTCTTATTTTTACCTGATTTGCTTCAAACTTCATCAGTGTAATGTCAATACACAGCAGATGTAGACCTATGACAGGATTTTTGATATTTGAAATATTGTTGCCATGGCAACAGGTCAAACTGTAATAATATTCTTGAGTGTTTTTGAGGCTCTTAACATGCTTCAAATTGCATGAAACTCGACACACACATCAATATTGTCAACCAGTAGACATGGACAAAGCCATAGAAATGGGCGTGGTGGAGGGGCTCAGTAGCGCCACCTTTTGACAAAAGTGGGGGGGTTAGTTTTTCCTACAGTCACCAAACTCGGTACACATATTATTCTCATCAAGCCGGACAATTTTCTAATTTACATTCATTAGCTCCGACCAACAGGAAGTCAGCTATTTTGGTTTGAATGTTAATTTTTTGAAAAAACAGGCTATGAATTTTATACTACTACTCCTACAGGGTTTATCCAATTTACACCAAGCTTTTTTAACTTGTTGCTAACACATTGAAGTTGTTTAATTGCAAACGGATTTTGGATATCTCAAACGGTTTGGCCGTGGCGAGGCAACGAATTTATGGCAAGAAAAGGGAAACAAAGTGTTATAACTTCTGCATACATTAATTGATTTTGATGAAACTTTGGCTTAGTCTTCGTTGTACAAGGCTGATCACATGGATTTGAGTATTGTGATTCAAAGTCATAGCGCCACCAACTGGAAGCAGAAAATGTGTCACTTTCAGCATACATTGAGATCACCCTCTTATTTTTACCTGATTTGCTTCAAAATTCATCAGAATAATGTTAAAACTTGGCACATGTAATCCTTTGAAAATGGGCAGGGAGGAGGGGCTCTATAGCGGCACCTTGTAGTGCAGTAAATGTGGAGTGAATTTGACATAGTCCTTTGATGTTTAACCGTTTTAAGTGCCTATTGCCCGCTGTGCACAGTTGCCCTGAAGCCACCGGGGTGGCGGTGCCACCGGGCTTGGGCCCGCCATCGCTGCTCGCAGCTATATTTATTTTATTTTTTTTTTTTTTTTATTTTTTTTTCCGTCTTCCGGGGCTTTTTGGGGGCCTTAACATGCTCAAAAACTCTTGAAAATTGGCACACACATTGGAATCCGCGGCCATTAGGACGCCGGAGAGGCTGGTACCCGGGCGTGGCAGGGGGGCTCGACAGCGCCCCCTTGAAAAAAGTCTGAAAATTTGGTCCATATATTAAACATGCTTGCACGTATTAGTATGAAACTCGGTACACATATAGACCTCATCGGGCCGAACAACTTTCGCGCTCTAAGTTAATCGCCACGCCAACAGGAAGTCAGCTATTAAGGGTTGTTTGAAAAACGCATGCTCTGGAATTTGATATACTCCTCCTAGACGATTAATCCGATCGCCACCAAACTCGGTCAGCATGAAGTCAAGACACTGATGATTAAAAATTGCCAGGGGATTTTTGATATCTCGAACGGTTTGGCCGTGGCGAGGCAACGAATTTATGGCGAGAAAAAAGGAAACAGGAAATGTGTTATAACGTCTTAATACATATATTGATCTTTATGAAACTTCACGAGTGTGTTCGTTATAGGAGTCTGATCACATGGATGTGACTATTGTGAGTCAAAGTTATAGCGCCACCAACTGGCAGCAGGAAGTGTATCACTTTTTGAAATGTTTTGAGATCACCCTCTTATTTTTACTTGATTTGCT